>NW_006400183.1:586777-632941 GCF_000299155.1 Elephantulus edwardii | reverse complement strand
AACTCTCTGATGCATAACAAGTGATTGCAAAAACCATGGCCTGTATCAGGCACACCTTAGTCTCCAGAGAGACACCGTTGCTCTTATAGACTACCAATAAAATAAATAGGTCTGCTTGGAGAGAGTTTCCTCTTGGAGGCTAGGATTTTGAAGCTCATATATTTTGGGCACATGGCCATAGGGGACCGGTCCTTGAAGAAGGACATCATGCTTGGAAGAGTGGAGGGACAGTGTAAGTGAAGACTCCAGATGAGATGGATTGATACAGTACCTGGGGCAATGGGAGTAGGTGTGTCAGAATCAGTGAGACTGGCTCAGGACAGGCAGGCTTCAAAGCTGTTGTACATATGGTTGCTATGAAGCACAGGTGACTCAACAGCACATAACAACATTTTCAGAAAATGGAAACAAATGTTTGACATTAAAAATTTTTAGCCAGTAGAATTATCATTTAAACCTAAGGGAATAGTAAAAATTCCTTGGCATATAAAGCTTTACAAGTTCAACATACACACACACACACACACACACAGTGAATGAATGAATGAATGAATGAATGAATGAATGAATGAAATCAAAACAAAACACCAAAACCAAGAAAACCTACATGGACAAGGTTTTGGATAAATATCTGAGAATATAATTCTTCTCCATATTACATAGGAAATGCTGGAAGAAATAGGGAGGTATGGTAGCCTAGCAATAAGGCATTGCCTTGCCAACTCAAAGTCAGGTGATCTGAATCCACCAGCTGCTCCACAGGAGAAAAATGGACAATCTCCTGTGCAAAGCCTCTGAAGCCTTCTTTCAGAAGCCTCTGAAAGCCTTCTGCAGAGTTAGCAATGAGTCAGTTCCAACTTGACAGCATATAGCAACAACAGCAGAAGAAATACACATAGTAAAAATTACAAACTTTTTAAAGGCTAGTGCTTTCAGGTTTGGGGGCGGGGAAAGCATTATTAGGCAGTAGAGTGTTATAGATTGACTTGTGCTCCATGCTACCCCTCCCCACAAAGTATGTATCTACTTGAGTTAGCCATAATAGAATAGCCCTCTGTATGGTTAAATTCTAACTTCTATGGTATTAGTGAAGCATTTCTATATTGATTTAATCATCCCAAAGATGTAATCTGAGATGTGATCAGCCAATCAGTTGAAAGAATATTAGAGTGGAATAGATCTTCCCTCCAGCCCCCTCAAATGAAGTCACAGTCTTAATTTGCTGTGAGGAGAATTTCCCATGCATCTCGCCTACATCATCTTTTGTCTTAAAACAGGGAGAAGGAAAAAACAAGTATGCAGGAAAGCAGGAAACCCAACACCACCAAGAAAGAAGAGCCAAAATTAGAATGTATCTTTTGGGCTCAGATGCCTATGCTAGGAAGCTCCCAGCAAGAGAAAGCTTTCCCCTAAGTCCAGAACTTGATCCCTAATTTTGTTAAATTCACCTACTTCTGGTGTCTCTAGTGTTGTTGTTATGTGACTTCAAGTTGGAACTGACTCATAGCTGACCCTCCAGTGGGTTTTAAAAGGCTGTCATCACATGTGAGGAGATCACTCATCCTTCTCCCCAAAAGCTCCTGGTGAATTCAAACTGCATTACTTTGGGATTTTAGTGCATCTTCTTACCCCATTAGGCTTCCAGAGCTGCCCAATATCTCTATCAAAGTAGAATAAATCACAAAAACAGAGAGGAACACTAGTGTTAAAAGGCCAAAATTTAAATTCACCATGAATTTAAAACATAAGCACACCTTATAGAATTATGAAGCAAAAATAGATTAAAATAAGGAGTTAAGTCTACCATAATAGAATAGAATTTTAACATATTATTTTAGATTCTTTATTACTAAAAAGATAAAAAGCAGGGCAGAAAACAGAAATAGGATCCACATCTCACACCATACACAAAAATCAGCTCGAAGTGGATTAGGAAACTAGGAGTAAAACCAAAAATTATACGGATCTTCAGAGACAAAATAGGAACAAATTTAGAAGGCCTAGTCTATTTCATAAATACGTTTGTAAGCATAGCCATAAATGTGCAACCAGGAGAGAACAAAATCAACAAATGGGAACTTCTAAATATCAAATTCCTTTGTGCATCAAAATGTTACAGTAAGGTAAACAAAAAAGGCCACAGAAGATAAAAAACATACTTGGCAACAGCATTTCAAACAAGGGTCTCATAACTAATGTTTACAGAATCCTACAGGGTCTCCACAAGAAAATTCATGATAAACCTATTATGAAACAATGAAGAGATACCATTTCACTTCAGTAGCAGTAGCAAAGTTCAACAGGACAGTAAACAAATGTTGGAAAGCATACAGAGAGATTGGAACACTCATGCACTGCTGGTAAGATTGTAAAATGGTACAACCACTATGTAAAGCAGTTTGGAATTTTCTTAAAAATCTAAATATAGAAATGTAGAAATCCCAGATGACCCTATTCCACTACTAAGAATAAACGCCAAAGAAATTGGAGCTAAGACACAAACGGACATATGTACACCTATATTCATAGCAGTATTATTCTCAAAAGCAAGAAAACAATCCAAATGAATAAATGAATGGATAAAGATATTATGGTGCATACATACAATGGAACACTATGCAGCACTAAACAACAATAAAGAATTCATAAAATATGACACAACATAGGACAGTCTAGAGAATATTATGTTGAGTAAAATAACTTAGTCATAAAGGGACAAATACTGCATAAAGCCACTATTCTGAAAAATAGGAGGATCACTGAACAAGATATATACAAATGTTCAAAAGGAAAATGGAGAAGGGGGAGAGGAAAAGGATGAAGGGGAATTACTAGGATAGTAGAAGTTAAGGGGCGGATGAAAGTGGTGAAGTAATACGAAAGATGAAATGGATGTTTGAAGAACTGGCATAGATCAATAGTAATTAGTTATATAAAACACAAGGTATAAGAATAATTGTATTGATAACCAGAAACACAAAAGATCTATTCAAAGAAAATTACAAAACATTACTACAAGAAACAAAAAGAGACCTGGAGAAGTGGAAGAATATCCTTTGCTCATGGATAGTAAGACTCAATATTGTGAAAATGGCAATACTACCAAAGGCAATTTACACATTCAGTACAATCCCAATAAAAATGCCAAACCCATTATTCAAGGAGATGGAAAAGGTAATCTCCAGTTTCATTTGGAATAGAAAGAAGCCCCGAATAAGCAAAGCACTCCTAAAAAACAGAAAAAAGGTAGGAGACATTTCACTCCCTGATTTCAAATCCTACTACACTGCCGTGGTGGTTAAGACAGCATGGTACAGGTACAATGACAGACACATAGATCAATGGAATAGAATTGAGAACCAAGAAATCAGCCCATCTACATATGGTCAACTGATTTTTGACAAGGAGATGAAATCAGTTAAGTGGGGAAATTACAGTCTTTTTAAAAAATGGTGCTGGCAAAATTGGAAAAATATCTGCAGAAGACTCAAGCAAGACCCACACCTCACTCCATATACAAAAAATCAACTCAAGGTGGATCATGGATCTAGGACTAAAACCAAGGACTATAAACTTCATTCAAGAAAAGCTTGGAAGAACTCTAGTAGTCCTAACCCACAACATAAACAGTCTTCCAAGTATCCTGAAAAAATCTACAACCAGGAGAAGATAAAATGAATGGGACCTTCTAAGAATCAAATGCCTATGCACATCCAAAAACTTCTCCAACAGGGTAAAAAGGGAAGCCACAGACTGGGAAAAAAGTGTTTGGTAATGAAATGTCAGATAAGGGACTTAGATCTAGAATTTCTAAAATACTTGAGCACCACAACAAGATAAAGGTAAATAATCCAATAGAAAAATGGGCACAGGATATGAAGAGGCATTTCACCGAAGACGACATTCAGATGGCTAACAAACACATGAAGAAATGCTCAAAATCCCTAGCCCTAAGAGAGATGCAAATTAAAACAACTATGAGATATCATTTCACCCCAGTCAGAATAGCAAAATTTAACAGAACAGCAAGCAACAAATGCTGGCGAGGTTGTGGAGAAACTGGAACCCTTATTCACTGCTGGTGGGAGTATAAAATGGTGCAACCACTGTGGAAGGCAGTACGGCACTTTCTCAAAAAGTTGCAAATAGAGATATCATTTGACCCAGCAATTCCACTACTGGGAATAGATCCCAAAGAGACCATAACTGAAATCCAAGCACATATATGCACACCCATGTTCATCGCAGCTCTGTTCACAATAGCAAGGAGTTGGAAACAACCCAGGTGCCCATCAACTAAGGAATGGATAGAGAAGCTGTGGTATATTCACACAATGGAGTACTATGCTGCATTGAAAAACAAGGAACTCATGCAATATTATTCAAAATGGGTGAGCCTGGAGGACATGATGCTGAGTGAAATATCTCAGTCGCAAAAGGACAAATACTGCATGGTGCCACTGCTGTAAAATGGGACTGATATCAGGGTTGGGGTAAGACTGAGAAAAACTGGATAAATTGTGTATACTGCACTAAAACAGATGAGGGAGTGAATAATTTCAAAGCTATGTATGGCAGGGTATTATGGTTATCACAAGAGTCCACAATTAAGGTTGCATAGTGGGATGTACTTGGGGTGGTGGGAGGTGTGGGGGGGGGATTGTGTACCAGGGAGGGAGTTTTTCTTTTACTTTTAAAAGAGAGACGCGAACTGGGGGAGGGGGGAGGGCTTGGCAGGGAGAGAAGTGCAGCAATGAATGAATGGAAATAAAAAATCTCTGTAAATGTTCATTAAAATTATTTTAAAAACAGGATAATTGTATTGAATACAGTTGTTCAAGAATGAAACACAATGTATTTGAGTGTGTACAAATCAATAAAATTTTTTTTAAAATGTTATTGTTATTAGGATCCATCATCTCAAGTAAGACTCACAGCAACAATATGAACATTAGCTCTAAATTTGCCCATAATCTCTGTTAACTAGAGTGTTTTGTTAGAAACTCTGCGTCAATCCATCTTATTGAGGGTTCTCTCCTCATTCTCTGAATCCACTTTTCCAAGTATGATGTCTTTTTCCAAGAACTGGCCTCTTCTAACAACATACTCAAAGTATGTAAGACAAAATTTTATCATCTTTCCCTCTAAGAAGCATCCTCGCTGCATCCTTCCCAAGACATATTTGTTTGATTTTTTTGTCAGCCCATGGGATATTTAGTGCTCTTCCCAACCCAAAGGTATTAATTCTTCTTCTGTGATCTTCATTTATTATCCAACTCTAAGATGCACAGCAAGTGGTGAAAAAGACCATGGCCAGAATCAGGTGCACCTTAGTTTTTAAACTGACATCATTGCTCCTCAGTAATTTGGAGAGGTTCCTGACTGCAGACTTTCCCAGTATAACACATCTTTTGATTTCCTGATTGCTGGTTCCAAGACTGTTGAGGGTGGATTCCAGTAAGATGGAATAATTTACAATTTTTATGTTTTTTCCTTCTACCATTAAGTTGCCTATTGGCCCAGTGGTGATATCATGCAAAAAGAAAGTAAAAGGTCATTACAAAGACATGGGTTAAAGAAAAGAGCACAATTAATGTCATAAGAAATCAGAATTATACTGGAACTTTGAGAGGCAAAACTAAAGGAAGGATTGCTAAAGTGAAGGAGATGAGCAGAAGATTTTAAAAGGTGGCTCAAACAGACAAAGCAAAATATTATAATGGTATGCACAAAAAATTCCAGTTAGAGCACAAAAAGAGAACAATTTACTCAACTTGAAAGAATTGAAAAACAAATTCAAGACCCAAGTTGCAGTACTGAAGGATACCATGGGCAAAAACCTGAATGATCCAAGAAGCATCAAAAGAAGATAAAAAGAATACATGGAGTAACTATATCAAAAAAGAAATGGTTGGCCTGGAACCATTTGGAGAAGTAGCATACGATAGGAACCAATGGTGATAGAGGAAGAAATTCAAGCAGAATTGAAGACATTGACAAAAAATTAGGCCTCAGGAATTGATGGGATTCAACACACATATGCAACCCTGGATGAGCTCACCACACTATGCCAAAAAAGTTGGGGGACAGCTACGTGTCCAACAGACTGGAGGAGATCTACATTGGTTTCCATCCCCTAAAAAGGTGACTTGACAGAATGTGGAAACTATTGAGCAATATTGCTAATATCACATGCAAGTAAAATCTTGCTGCAGATTATTTTTAAGCCGTTAGAACAGCGTATCAACAGAAACAGCCAGAGATTCAGGCTGTATTTAGAAGAGGCTGAGGCACTAGGGATATCATTGTTGATGTCAGATGGATCAGTTGGATCTTGGCTGAAAACAGAGTACCAGAAAGATGTCTACTTGTGCTTTTTCAACTATGCAAAGGCATTTTACTGTGTGGATCATAATACATTGTGGATAATATTGAGGAAAAAAATAATAGCTAGTCAAAAAGAAATATATAATACAAAAAGTAAATGACCAAAGTATTGATGCATAATGATCTTTTTTGCATAAGAAGATATTATATTTCTAAGAATCAGGGAGAAAATTTAACAATGGGCAAAAATTTGCTATCAGCATTACTAATATGAGAAACGGAAATTAAATACAGATGACAGGCTCCTTCCTAGCCAATTTGGCAGGAAAAGATTGACTACGTGTTGTCACCTCTCTGGAGTCTCCCTCTGGAGAACAGTCAAACTCTGGATACCTGAACTAAGGTTAATGAGTTACATGCAACAGGACACTCTTGGGGCCACTAGAAAATAAAAACATCCTCAAACACTTCATTCCCCAAAGCATATGCCTTGACTTTGGTGGGTTGTAAAAATATCCCTTAGATATAACATTAGCCTTTTTATTCATTAAAGATTCCATGGTGGTTCTTTTGTTTGTTTATGGACTCAGTTATCTGCATTGCTTTCAATTCTTTATGATGCAAACCCTCTATTAAATGAGGGGACGAGCTTCCTGAGAAAACTAGGAGATGACATAATTATGTTAGCATTAATTTAGAAAAAGGACTGGTGATACATTTGCCAAAATCAAAGTGAGTAGCAATTTCTACTTTCCTTGTCTTTCATGAATAAGCATTTTCAAGGACTACCCTATCAAAGGATGGTGTATTTTTAGAGGTATATTTTAAATATAAGAATTCTATTTTGCCAACCTCATCCTCTAACATCTTTCTCCAGTTCCACGACAAATTCACCACTTCACAAACACTGAATATACCATATTTGTGAGGCTAGCACTCATGTGTAGTTTCGCCTGCCTGACATTCACTTTCTCATCAACATGACAGTATTATAGTTTCATAGAATAATGGTATCCTTCAAAGATTATCTTTCATCTTTCAAATGGTAGTTGGATGTCTGTGTAAACTTACCTATACTTCAGAGGGAAGTGATGCCATATTCTTAATTCTACAACCCTTCAAATGTTTCCAAAGCCTGTTAAGGTTAGTTAGGGTTCCTTTCCTTCTGATTCCTTAAACTTAAGAAAGCTGTAACAATATCTGCACGTCTGATATCACACACGTTTAATATATACTTTTATCAAGTCATGGACTGAGAAGATAATCTGAACCCTAGACTTCCAAATTATTTTTGCCCTAGATAAGTGTCAGTATGTGATCATTTTATCTTGCGTAGAAACCAAATGCCAGATGTCACATCTTATGAGCCTGCCAACCCAAATTTCTTTCAGAAGTGTGGAACATAACAAAGACAGATATATGAAAATCCTTCGTTGAATCTTCCTGCCCACTAAGTTTCTCTTATTACTTTGTTTTTTTGGTGGGTTTTTGTTGTTTTCTGGGTTTTTTTTTTTTTTTGCTACCACCTACTAATAAAGATAACATAAACAGCAACATTAATAATAATTTTTTTATTTTATTGTCTTTTAATTCATTTGAGAGCTTGGCATTAGAAAGGCTTACCATTGTATAATAGGTACGTATAATAAAGAATTGCTATAAGCTTGAAGTCATATATAAATTATATCACATAAAAATTTATGTTAAAATCATCTACATTCATTCAATTCTACTTTTGTGGTTGTAATGGATTTTACATATCTCTTATGTAAATATATTCTTTCTTGGTTCTTATCATCTCCATGCATCACTACACACAACCACATGGCACCATGGCAAGCTGGAGGAACTCTTGCTATGCAACTCTAAAAATGCACAGATAGAGAGAAGCAAAGGTATGCACCAACAATTTTTATAGAGTTTGGAGGTAAATGCCATTTTCTAATTCTGGCTGTCATGAAACAAGGCCAAAAAATATAGAAAGCATAGAAATGAAGAATCATGCTATCACAAAGAATGTGCTAGAATATTCTATTTCTGTTAAAATACTATCATTAAAAGGTGATGATTATATAGGTGGAAGGACAGCACAGGAGAGGAGGAACCCAAATGAAAAGGGTTGATACAGTAACTGGGGCAATGGGGGTAGGTGTGTCAGAATCAGTGAGAGTGGCTCAGGACAAGGCAGGCTTCAGAGGTGCTCTACATAGGATCCCAATGAGTTGCAGGCAATACAATGGCACATAAGAACAACAGCAACAATATTTTATTCAAATTTAAACCTGCAAGGTTCTGTAATGAACAAAAAGGTTAATGACATATTTTTATGTAGAAGAATAAACTAGCCCAGAAGTAGGGGAAGGGGAGCACAGAGTTTAAGATTTAAATGCTTATGAATGGAAAATTTATAGTTAGAATCCAAATTCCTTATTCCTGTCTTAAGGCATTTTATTACATATTATTACAAATACATTTTAACCTTTGGAACCACAATAACAATTATCACAAAAGCAATCACTGACACACTTCAGAAATAAAATAACTAGACACATACATCTAGAATCCAATAGAAAAGTTGTTGTTGTTGTTGTTGTTGTTATGTGCCGTCGAGTCGTTTCCGACTCATAACGACCCTATGCACAACAGCCCTAAACCCTGCTCTATCCTGCGCCAACCACACTGCCTCTGACACACCCATCCCGATTACACCAGTCACCGAATCAATCCATCTCATAGAGGGTCTTCCCCTCCTGCGTTGTCCCTCAACCCTCCCAAGCATGATGTCCCTCTCCAAGGACCCGTCCCTCCTGGCAACATGTCCAAAGTATGTCAGACGAAGCCCCAGAATCCTTGCCTCCAAGGAGTAGCTTGGTTTAATCCTCTCCAAGATAAATCTGTTTTCCTGGCAGTCCAGGGTACATTCAGTACCCTTCTCCAGCACCACAGCTCAAAAGCATCCACTCTCCTTCTGTCCTCCCTAGTCATTGTCCAACTCTCTGATGCATAACAAGCAATTGCAAATACCATGGCCTGTATCAGGCGCACCTTAGTTTCCAGAGAGACACTGTTGCTCCTGAGTACTTTAGAGAGGTCCCTAACAGCAGACTTTCCCATCGCGATACGCTTTTTGATTTCCTGACTGCTGGTGCCAAGAGTGTTGACTGTGGAGCCGAGCAAACTGAAGCTGTGAACAATCTCAATCTCTTCGTCATCCATCCTGACGCTGCCAATTGGTCCAGTGGTGAGAATCTTTGTCTTCTTGACATTGAGCCTCAGTCCATACTGAAGACTGCAGTCCTTGACCCTTCGCAGCAAGTGCATGAGGTCCTCCTCAGTTTCAGCAAGCAGGGTTGTGTCATCTCCATAACGGAGATTGTTAATAGACCTTCCACCAATCCCGATGCCGCAATTCTCCTCATAGAGCCCAGCCTCTCGGATAATCTGCTCTGCATACATGTTGAAAAGGTATGGAGACAGGATGCATCCCTGGCGTACACCCTTCCCAATTTTGAACCATGCAGTGTTACCCTGCTCTGTTCTGACTACTGCCTCTTGGTCCAAGTATAGGTTTCGTATTAGCACAATTAAATGTTCTGGGATTCCCATTCTTCTCAGAGTCAGCCACAGTTTGTTATGATCCACACAGTCAAATGCCTTTGCATAATCAATGAAACACAGATAGACATTCTTCTGGTATTCTCTGCTTTCAGCCAAGATCCACCTAACATCAGCAACAATATCCCTAGTACCACGACCCCTTCTAAACCCAGCCTGGACTTCTGGCAGTTCTCTGCTGATGTGCTGTTCTAATCATTTTTGGATGATCTTCAGCACAATCTTGCTTGCATGTGAAATCAATGACACTGTTCTGTAGTTTCCACACTCAGTTGGGTCACCTTTCTTTGGAATGGGAACAAATATAGATCTCTTCCAGTCAGTTGGCCAAGTGGTTGTTCTCCAGATTTCTTGGCACAACTTGGTGAGCACATCCAGGGCAACATCTGTTATCTGAAATACTTCAGTTGGTATACCATCTATTCCTGGGGCCTTATTTTTTGCTATTTCCTTCAAAGCAGCTTGAACTTCTGCCTTCATCACCATAGGCTCTTGCTCATATGTTATTTCTTTAAATTCCTCTGTATCTGCCAATTCCTTTCTATATAATGACTCAGTATATTCCTTCCATCTTCTTTTAATACTTCCTGGATCATTTAATATTCTGCCCAAAGCATCCTTGATTACAGCAAGTCTAGGTTTGAGTCTGTTCTTCAGTTCCTTGAGCTTAAGAAATGCTGAGCGAGTCCGGCCCTTTTGATTTTCTGACTCTAGCTCCTCGCAAATTTCATTGTAGTATTTTGCTTTGTCATTCCGAGCAGCCTTTTGGAATCTTCAAAATATATAGTTTGTTGTGTGTGCTGTTAAAGAAAACGTCAGTGGCTTGAATCCAGCAGCTGCTCCATGGAGGAAAGGTGGGCAGTCTCCTGTTAAGATTTAGAGCCTTGGAAATATGATGGAGAGTCAGCATAAGCAGAAGCAATTTGATGGCAGTGGATGATTGGGATGTTGCATGAGAAACTATTAAACGTTTTTAAATATCACTTTTCTGTCTTTTCTATTGGTATCTGTCTTTTGTATTGGTATCTTGGTTCAAGATACCAAAAAGATATTTTTCTATTCTGTCTTTTCTATTGGTATCTGTCTTTTCTATTGGTATCTTGGTTCAAGATACCAATAGAAAAGACAGAATAGAAAAATATCTTTTCCTAAGTCATAGATTCTGCTAACAGAAAAGTGATATTTAAAAATATTTAATAGTTTCTCATGCAACATCCCAATCATCCACTGCCATCAAATTGCTTCTGCTTATGCTGACTCTCCATCACATTTCCAAGGCTCTAAATCTTAACAGGAGACTGCCCACCTTTCCTCCATGGAGCAGCTGCTGGATTCAAGCCACTGACGTTTTCTTTAACAGCACACACAACAAACTATATATTTTGCCAGTGTTCCCTCCATGCAACACAGCACTGAATAATGATAACTTAAAATTTTAATGGTCATAACTTCTTATGACCATGTGCCTTTCGTTAGTGTAGGACAGGCTCACCTCTTTGAATGTAAGAAAGAAAACTTTTAAAAGATGTTGGAATTAAATTTCACTTCCTGAAGAGTAGTATTTTAGACAGGCAGTGAAAGTTTCCCTTATTTGAGAGATAATGTAACGACTAAAGATTATTCAAGATTTGTTCTGCTTTCTTTTTCTCTTGTACATTTGTAGATTTCTATAACCTCTTAAACTTAATCTCAATAGCAAATGACAGTATTTCAGCCTAATCCTTATTTATTCAAGCACTTTTTGTGATACTATTATATACCAGTTTTGTTTGATAGACTATAGAGTATTACAGAGACCAAGAAGGTTGAAGTTCTGACCTTGGTGAGCTTCATGTTGACTTGTTTAAGGAATATTTACTGTTAAAACTGCAACATACTACATTTGAAAGAGATTTAAAAAAACACAACACAAAACAAGATCAAGGTGAGGGTTTACTTCAATAAGCACACATACTTATTTCAATTAAAAAGGGAATGGTTTATGAGAGATTGGTATTTTAGAACACACAGAGAGAAAAACTGAAAAATAACTGAAGAAAGTATAAAGAGCTGTGAAGAGAAGAGTAAAATTAAATTATTAGGTTGGTGGTTCCTTGTGTGTTTGCTGAAAATAGTATTGATAATGATAATTTAGGACTGATCTTTCTGTAATATAGGATTTGACTAACGAAAGTGTCCAGAAATATAATTACAGATCCTCATGTCCAAAATATCTATCACTCTATGTATTAAAATGCATTTCTCCTCTTTGAATGAAACTGGTAGATAGTAGTTTTTCCCTTTAAAATCAGAAAAAATAAATATAGACACAAACACATATACATATATTATCTACCTAAAACAGAAATAGAAAAACCAGCTTGGAATATTTCAGTACATGATATAGCACTAAAGTTAAGACATCAGAAATAAATAGATTTTCAACTCATTTAGAAAAAGAATACTAATTTAGGGAGAAACAGAATTTATCATTAAAGTTCATACAAATATAAAATATAATGTTCTTAGTGTTTTTTTTAATCCTGTCTCTGCCATTTATTACATGAGTTACTGTGAGAAAGCTCTTGAATCTTCTTAATCCTCAATTCTCCAATCTCTCTGATGCCATTATTCTTAGAACAACATGTTGTTCATGTTACAAGTATGGACCTGGAGATGGAAATGAGGCTGGAAGTAGAATAGTAGAATTTTGTATGTTCAATGATTTATTCATTGCAAATATCTTTTTTTTAAAGAAAACTCACAGACAGCAACTTTACATAGGGACCTTCTCTGATGGACTACATAAGAATGAGATTGATTACATCTGTGGAAATCATTGGAGAAGCTTAATATCAGCAGCCAAAACTAGGCCAGGGGGCATTGTGGAATAGGCCATCAATTTTTCATGGGCCAGTTCAAATTGAGGCAGAAGAAAATCGAAACGTCCATGAGAATCACTCTGATACAAAATACTAATCTCATATGATTGTTTTGACAGAAGACATTCCTATAGTATTCATTACTTCCTTTCTGGAAAACTAGGAGGAGACTGAAGGAAGATGGGAGTGGATTAAACATGCATGATACAAGCATTGAGGCCATTTGTCTCCAACAGGTAAAGCACAATGGAAAGAGCTAATGCCACCACCTCCTCTGGATTCATTCTCTTGGGCTTCTCTAGCAGACCTCATGTGGAAACTGTTCTCTTTGTGGTAATTCTGATCATCTACTTTTTGAGCTTCCTAGGCAATGGCACCATCATACTTTTGTCAATTTTGGAACCTCGTCTCCACACCCCTATGTATTTCTTCCTCTCCAACTTGTCTTTTATGGATCTTTGTTTAACTACTTGTACTGTCCCTCAGACACTGGTTAATTTCAAAGAGAAGGACAAGACCATCACCTATGGAGGCTGTGTGACCCAGCTCTTCATCGCCCTGGGCCTTGGAGGAGTGGAATGCATCCTCCTGGCCGTCATGGCCTATGACCGCTATGCAGCTGTCTGCCGCCCTCTCCATTACATGGTCATCATGCACCCCCAGCTTTGCTTGCAGTTGGTTATAATTGCTTGGCTTATTGGCTTTGGCAATTCTGTGGTGCAGACAGCATTGACCATGACTCTCCCTTTCTGTGGTAAAAACCAAGTGGATCATTTCTTCTGTGAAGTTCCAGTGATGCTGAAACTGGCCTGTGCCAATACCTTCATCAATGAGGCTGAACTCTTTGCTGTCAGCGTCTTCTTCTTGGTGGTACCTCTGTCACTCATCCTAGTGTCCTATGGTCACATCACCCGTGCAGTCCTGAAGATAAAGTCAGCACAGGGGAGACGGAAAGCCTTTGGAACCTGTGGCTCTCACCTCCTGGTCGTGATCATTTTCTTCGGGACCCTCATCTCCATGTACCTCCAGTCTCCCTCCAGTTACTCACAAGATTTGAACAAAAGCATTGCACTGTTCTATACTTTGGTGACTCCCCTGTTGAATCCCTTGATTTACACTCTTAGGAACAAGGAAGTCAAAGGGGCATTAAAGAGATTAGTGGAGAGAACCATAGACTCAAGAGAAAGTTAATACAGAGTTTTCAAACACTACAGGAATTTGTGCTCTGGAAAACTTCTCCATAGCTAAAAGCTGCCTTTAACTTAAATTAAAACTTCTTGTGCAGCACCTACTATGTACTGGACATTGTTCTAAGTGCTGGGATGTGTCAGTGACTGAAATAGAGAAACCATTGTTCTTGTGGAGCTAAAAATAAATTGAAGTATATGTTTTATTGGGCTCTGGTTGCCTAGTAGCAATAAGCTCTGCTGCAATCCTGAAGGCATACAGTTTGGGGTGACAGCTGCTCCACAGGAGAAGGATGGGAAATCTCCTCCCAAGCGATTAACTGTCTCTGAAAATCTGCTGGAGGGTCTGCTATGAGTCAGTTCTGACTCAGCGGTACACAACAAAAACATACAATAAAAAAAACTAAGCAAACTATTAAGTGCAAACAATGCTATAAATGCCTTATCACAAACACAATGTTAGATGAAAGAAGTCAGACACAAAATAGTCCATATTGGATGAACCCATTTACATATAAATTCAAAGCCAGGCAAAACAAATCTGTGTTACTGTGGTATGTTAACTGAAAGAGGAAATGAGGAGTGGGCTTCAAGAGTTCTGGTCACATTCTGTGGCTTTGTCCAGATGCTGCTTATATAAGGTGTGGAGCTTGTGGAAAGTTCATTAAATTGTACGTTTCCTTGTCTGTAATTTCTGCACACATGTACTTGTCTTTAATTTACATTCAAAAGTTGAAAAATAATCCAGAATTAACAAATATTATGCTACTAAGTAATCACATTAAGTATTGTTTTCCTTCAAATATTATGCTACTAAGTAATCGCATTAAGTATTGTTTTCCTTTTACACAAAACTTGGATTTTTATTCTACAAGAACCAAATTAATTTTTCCATTGAATTATTGAAAGCTAAAGTACTTTTTGTATTCAAAATATTCAACTAGACTAAAATTCTGGTTTCTTCATTCCATGTAGATTCCAAGTGACCAGTTGTCAAGGCAAAAATTGTAGTCAAAATTTCCAAATGAAAAGTTTACTACTGAAGTCTTTGATTGTCCCTAATTATTTCTACACTGACAGAAGAGGATTTTTTTTCTTTTATTGGGAAAAACATATTGGGGGTACAAGAGAAGAGGATTTTTTAAAAAATATGTGTATTCTAAATGAAAACACAAGTCAGGTTAAAAATTAAAATAGTCAAAACATTGCAGGGTTTTAACTCAATAACTTCTCTGCAGGATTAAATAGTGATCTGCTCCCATAAATACAACTGTTGAAGTCCTATGGGGCAGTTCTACTCTGTCCTATGGAGTTGTTTTCTATTAGAATGGACTCAGTGGCATATAACAACAGCAGGTAAAATAGCAGGTATCGAAAAGGGATTATCAAACAGAGTAAAAGCAGAATAAAAAATGATTAATTCAACGTGTAGTTTATTAAAATGCTTTCTTCTTAAATATATGTGTTTGACATATGTGTGAAAATTTGTTTCTGTATTATTCTAATTAAGTGATAGAACAGCAAGTATGTTTTTACAAAAATGAAAATTTAGAAATATATTGTATTCCCTAAATTGTATTTTCTTTGTTGTAGTAAATAATTTGTAATAACGGCCTATTATTTTCTGAGTATAATATAAAAGATAGTTATTTTAATGACAAATCCTTACTTTAAAAAACCCTATAATAACTAGTTTCATTGATAACCATCTTACTTACATGACACATAAATTCCAAACTCTAGATCTTTTCTTTTTCTTCTTTTTGAAAATAAACAGCGGTTTTGTTTTCTAACTTGTATGATTAGCCCATTTAAGGTAGCTATTTGAAGTTTTTTTTCTAGATAGCCTTGAGAGTACTTGAAAAATCCTATAAATGTTTAGCAATCATATTTTCAAAGTCCTACAAATATTTAGCAATCATAATTCAAAAAGCTGTGGATTTCCCAAGAAAGATGTGCACTAAAACTGCAGAGAAGAACTATTGTCCTCAATTGAGCTGATGAGAGCCAGCTCCCCAGTCCACCTCCTACACCAGAAAAAAAATTGTCAGTCTTTAGTGTGAGCTGAGGATCAGGTACAATGAAGACAAAGGCCTATGCTAGAAGAGAAAGAAGCCAGTAACACAGTCAAGTGAGGCAGAAATGTCAAATTAAAAACTTTAAGAAACCTCAAATACATGGGCAAATGTTCAACAGATACTTGCTGAATTCTAAGTCTGCACATGTTGTTAAGTACTATCAGCTGACAGTATCAGAACTGACCTGTAGCCAGTGGGCTTTCAAAGGCCGTTAATCTCAAGGGAGGAGATTGCACATCCTTCCTCCATGGAGCAGCTGGTGGATTCGAATCACATGCCTTTGAAATTGCAGCCCTGCTTCTTACCAGTAAGCAACCAAAGGAGGTTGGAAATCTAGGCCAAAATCTTCAAAAGATAGACTAGAGAGATAAATAAATAGATCACTCACTCATTGCCATCGAGTCAGAACTGGCTCATAGCTGACCCTCCAGCAGGTTTTCAGAGACTGTAAATTGCAAAGAAGGAGATTGCTTATCTTTCTCCCTCGGAGTGGCTGGTGGATTTGAACTGCCAGCCTTTGTGTTGACAGCTCAACTCCTTATCCACTAGCCCACTAGATTTCTATAAATAGATCACTTACATGATAAAAGATAAAATAAAAGCAAAATTTCTTTGTGCTTAGGAACAAAAGAGGCCCATGAAGAGTAGGAACCTATTGCCGTGACACAGTCTTCCTAATTAGATATTGTCAACTTGGAAGCTCCATGGACAAGAGACTACTAACTGAACATCTGTGAAGCTGAACTTAAACTCCTGGCATCTTTCAAGTCCTAAAAAAGGAAAAGTGAAGTCTCCTGGAGGAAGGAAACATAATGTAGAGCCTTTGTAATCCTTTTATACTCTGTGTCTGGCACATGATTACAAATTATAAGACATGAAGACAAATGATCATATGGCTGATAATCAAGGCAGGAAAATGGCAATAGAAACAGAGGATAGATGATTGAAGTAATGGAATTAACACTCAAGGATTTTCACATACCTATGATTAAATAATGGGGATGTGGGGAATATATAACTCATTGCTGTCGAACTAGAACCAACTCATAGCCGCCACTCCAGGAGGTTTTCGAAAGGCTGTGAAACACAGAGGAGAAGATTGCCTAGCTTTCTCCTTGGAGAACCACCAGAAATGTGTCATCTTTGACTTAGCAGCACAACTTTACAGATGATGTTGTTGTTGCTGCTGTTTTTGTCGTGTACTGTCAAGTCAGAACCAACCCATAGCTGATCCTCTGGAGGGTTTTCAGAGGCAGTTAAATGCATGGGAGGAGATTGCCCATACTTCTCTTGCAGAGCAACTTGTAGCCTCAAACTGAGTGCCTTTGGGATTGCAACACAGCTTCTTGTCATTAAGTCACCAGAAGCAGAGAAAAAATAGAGGAAATGGATAATTTCATGAGAAAATTGCAATCTACATTTAAAAACTGAATGAACATTCTAGATATTAAGAAAAGAATATTATTGTCAATAGCTCCCTTAATGTGGTCATGTAATGAGTAAAGTTTCTATGTGGGGCCTTGTTGTTGTTGTTGTTGTGTACCGTTGAGTTGAAACAGACCCATAGCTGACCCTCTGGTGGTTTTCAGAGGCAGTTAATTGCGTGAGAGGAGATTGCCTATCCTCCTCCCGTGGAGCAGCTGGTAGCCTCAAATTTTGTGCCTTCAGGATTGCAGTGCAGCTTCTTGTCATTAGTCCACCCTTGGAACATGCTTTGACAGCATTCTCAATAGATAAAGGAAAAACTAGTTCAGATGGTTGAGATTTCATGATCATTTAGTCACAGCAATGGTAAACAAGAGTTAAAATGTTCCTTCAACTTTGGAAGTAAGCAAATTTGTGATAGGATGGAGAGAAATAGAAAACTGATTTCCTCTGGACTTCTGTAAGCCTAGTGATAAGAAGCTGCGTTTATAATCCCAAAGGCATGTGGTTTGAATCCACCAGCTGCTCCACAGGAGAATGATGGACAATCTCCTCCCATATGATTTACTGCCTCTGAAAACCTCCTGTAGGGTCAGCTATGAGTTGATTCTGACTCAATGGTAAAAGAACCAAATAACAAAAAAAAACCACAAAACACGTGATGTGTTGCATTTTAAAAGAGTGGAACTTAAAACATTCTGCTGGAAATCAAAGACAATATAAAGTACAGAAATTTTTTTTAACTGATAAACAGTTTTATTGAGTTACAGTTGACAGTAAACTACACAGTCACTAGTTCCTTTAAAATGATTAACTGTTTCTGGCTCCAGAGCTGCAATACAAAGATCCCACCCAGTTAGAGGCAGAAACCACAGCCGGCTGCCATTCCTGATGTGGAGACCCCCCTCCTGTGTCTCTGGTCTGAATTTGACCTGTGTCCTTCTCAGACATATTATTGTGTAAAAGTACAGAATTTTTAAAATAAGACCTGGATCTGAACACAGGAGACTTTCATAGAGAAACTGTTGAAGATGCAGAACTTCATCCATTAATAAAAGGTGTTGTTGTTGTGTGCCATCAAGTAGACTATGACTCATAACGACCCTATGAACAACAGATCTGAACCCTGACCTATCCTGAGCCAATCTCATAGTCTCTGACACATCTGCTCCCATTACCACAGTCTCTGTGTCAATCCACCTCATTAGAGCCCCGTGGTTAAAATACAGGAACTTGATGTTAAAGACTTGGGTTCCAAGCATGACCCTACCACAGAGCTGTGTGACTGTGTTGTATCAGTTGTTCTCTCACTGTCATGGTTTAATGGCCAACAAACAACAAGCAATATCACTATAAAACAAACAAAATAAATAATTTTTTCACTCACTGTGTACATTGTGTCTTATAAAATTAATTACCATTGATCTATGCCCACTGTTACCTCAGTTTTTTCAGATCCCCATTGGATCTTTCCTAATTTTTTCACACCTTCCCTCCACTCACCAAACTCTGTGACACTGTGATCTCCGCCCCTCCTCAGCGTCTTTGCCTCTCTTTTCCCTTTTTAGATATTTATACACACCTTACTAGTTATTCTTCTGTTTTTTACATTTGTAGTTTTATGCAGTATGTCTTATGAGCCTGAGTTATTTCACTCAGTATCCATTGCTGTCTAACCAATTCTGACGTGCAATGACCCTAACAGAACAAAGCTGATCAGCCCCACAGAGTTCCCAGCACTGTCAACTTTAAGGAAGCAGACTGTGACATCTCTCCCCTGCAGAGCAGCAGGTGAGTTTTAAAAATAGCAGTTCAGTGTTTTAACTACTGAGCAATCTGTACTCCTTCTTCCTTTCCTGGGGCCTGAAGTCTGCTGTTAGGGACCTCTCTAAAGTACTCAAGAGCAACGGTGTCTCTTTGGAGACTAAGGTGCACCTGATACAGGCCATGGTCTTTGCAATCACTTGTTATGCATCAGAGAGTTGGACAATGACTAGGGAGGATAGAAGGAGAATTGATGCCTTTGAGCTGTGGTGCTGGAGAAGAGTATTGAATGTACCATGGACTGCCAAGAAAACAAACAGATTCATCCTAGAGAGGGTTAAACCAGGCTGCTCCTTGGAGGCAAGGATTCTGGGGCTTTGTCTGACATACCTAGGACATGTTGTAAGGAGAGACAGGTCTTTAGAGAGGGACATCATGCTGGGTAGAGTAGAGGGACAGCACAGGAGGGGAAGACCCTCTGTGAGGTGGATTGATTCAGTGACTGGGGTAATCGGGATGGATGTGTCAGAGGCAATGCGATTGGCACAGGATAGAGCAGGGTTTAGGGCTGTTGTACATAGGGTCGCTATGAGTCACAAATGACTCGATGGCACATAACAACAACAACAACAACAACGTTACTGAAAGATAATGTTCTAGCAATAGCCTGTCTACAAACACAGTCCTTCCTTTCAAAGTTAAGAAAAAGACATCACAGACTTTCTGATAAAATCCCAAGAATTATTTCAAACCATGACTTGACAGAATAGAGTTAATAATGAGTATAATAATTATATATATTATGAACAGAATGGACTTTATCATTATTTTGTTTTGAACTGTGTGTGTGTGTGTGTGTGTGTGTGTGTGTGTGTGTGTGTGTGTTTGTGAAATTATAGCACCAAGGATATAATTTGTTACATATATTTCTTTAGTAGGCTAAGATTCTTTCATTAACAGATTCTACTCCCACCACCTCCAAGTAAACTGTGTTCTTTTTCTTTTTCTTTTTAAATTATGGCATAATGCTCACTTACGTATACTTTTTGTTTGAGAAGGTACTGGAATTAAATAGTTTATAAATCTATAACTTTAAGTAGTATACAGTTAAAGGAAAATTACTTTCTTCTATCACTCAATTTCAGTAAAAAATTACGACGTTGACCTAAAGGAGGTCTCATTAGATATGCATGCTTTTGGTGTGTGTATGTGTGCAGAATAATTATATATATATATAAAACTTATTGATATAGTTATGCTTCAAAGATCAGGTCACTGTGTAAAAGTGAAAGATGATCACATCATATCACAAAAAGGAAAATAACTACATCATCCTATTTTGACAATTAGTCAAAATTACATAATTCTGTAACTATGAAACCACTGAGAATCGTGGCCCAGCCAACTTGGCACATAAACTATCACTCATTACATGCAGTTTTATTCTTGCCTTACCCTTCAGCATCCATTACTGCCAGATATATATAGTTAAAATAGTTATATAGTATATTTTCTATTATAGTCATAAATGCAAAATGCCAGATAACAACAGTAAATAATAAGGATATGTTGAAACTGACCAATTCTCAAGCAAACTTGGATTATAAGCAGTTAGTGCCCTGCAGAGTCCAGAAGTAGAGTTGTTGCTGTTGATTTCAATCGAGTTGAGAATGACTCGTAATGACCTTATGAACAAAAGACTTGAACCCTGTTCTGTAACTATCATCATTTCTCTGAGTTCATAGAGTTTCCAGAGGCATATTGTTTAGGGCGTGTATGACACTCCTGCTTCCAAACCTGTCTTACTCTGGGAGCTCCACCAAACACCTTTGGTAGCAGCAGTCAGGAGTCCTGCAAACACTTAGCATTAGGTAAGTCTGTTGTCAGGGACCTCTCCAAAGTTCATGAAGAGCAATGATGTTAGTCTAAAGACTAGAGTGTGCCACAGTTTTTTAATCACCTTCTATGCATCTGAGAGCTGGACAGTGAATAAGGAATAAAGGAGAATGAATAATCAATGGCATTGAGTTGTGTTATTGGAGAAGAGTGCTGAATATCCCATGGACTGCCAAAAAAATAAATAAATAGGTCTTGTAGAAAGTGAAATGAGAGTGATCTATGGGAAGCTAATACTAAATATTTGTAATAAACTGAATGCTATTTTAGGGTGTGGGGGAGGCACAGTTCAAGCTAGATTTCACCCTGAGGCACTAAGACAATCCTTAAGGATTTACCAGATTCTTACATTTGCTAACCCCTCCCTCCTGAGTCAAGCAGAAGGTTTTCATTAGAAATAGCTTGGCTTCATTTACATTAAATTCTCTTTGTGATTTACTTCCTGATTATTTTCAATAAAGATACAGAGAAGTTTGGCTTGGGGTCTTCAGTCGAGGACTGCTGGCCCCCCATTTTATGTTCTCTGCTCTATCTCATTCCTGGCTGTTTGTCTCATTATTAATAATTGTAAAATTACTTTATCCTTGGTCTGCAACAGTGATCCTTTGATGCAGGAACGGCAAAGCTTTGTCACCTATACTTTGAGCATGTCGTTAGGAGGGGCCATTCCTTGGAAAGGGACATGATGTTTGGAAAAGTGGAGGATCAGCAAGACAGGAACCCTCAACAAGATGGATTGATACAGTAATTATAGCAATGGACTCAAGCATGTAAGAGATGATAAGGATAGTGCAGGATAAGACAGGGTTCAGATCTGTTCTTCATAGAGTTGTTGTACGTTGTACTTAACTTGAAGGCACTTAACAACAACAGCAAGGTTGTGGCATTGTAGTTAAGGAATTCATGTGCTAACCAAAAGTTCAGTCGTTTCAGCCCAACAAGGGTTCTGTAGAAAAAAAATAAAAGACAGTTTCTTTCCATATAGATTTACAACATTGGAAACCACATGGGGAAATTCTACTTTGTCCAACAGTGTTGCTGTGGTTTGAAAGAAACTCAGTGATAGTGGGTTTTATTAAGTATGTCTATTACAGACAAAACATGGAAAACCTGATGAATTGGAGTTCTTAAACTCCATTTGGAAAATGTTACAGAGCAGTATTTCACTTAAGTTTAGTCTCTTAAGTGGTTAGGGTTTGTTTTTTGTTTTGTTTTTGTTTGGTTTGGTTTTTTAGTTGGAGAATGAAACCCAGAGATCTCTACAATATTTTAGACTGAAGCTTTCAGGATGGATTAAAGCTCAACATCAAGAGACAAAGATCCTCACCAGTGGGCCAATTGACAGCATCGTGATGGATGGTAAAGAAAATGAGATTGTTGATAGCGTTAGTTTGCTTGGCTCCACAATCAACACTCTTGGTACCAGCATCCAGGAAATCAAAAGATGAATTGCATTGGGAAAGTTGGCTGTCAAGGACTTATACAGAGTACTGAACAGCAACAATGTCAATCTGGAGACTAAGGTGTACCTGATCCAAGCCATAGTCTTCATAAATGCTTGCTATGTGTCAGAGAGCTGGACAATCACCAGAGATGATAGAAAGAGAATTGAGTTGTGGTGCTGGAGAAGAGTTTTGAATATACTATGGACTCAAGGAGAACAAACAGGTTTGTCCTAGAGAAGGTAAAGCCAGCCCGCTCCTTGGAGGCAAGGATTCTGAAGCTTTGTCTGACACACTTTGGGCATATAGCAAGAAAGGACCAGTTCTTGGAGAGGGACATCATGCTTGCACAGGTGGAGGGACAGAGAAAGAGAGGGAGACCATTGATGAGATAGATTCATACAGTGACTGGGGTCATGAGGGTAGGTGGATGGGAAACAGTAAAGTTGGCACACGTTTCAGGGCTGTTGTATATAGTGTCACTATGAGTCACAAGCAACTCAACAATAATCCAAGTATAAACACTTACATGTCACTCAAAACTGTACTTAAGTAAAGTAAATGTGTTCCATTGCAGTGCTGCTGAACATTCTTACAAGTAGAAAAATAGTTGCTTGGTCAAGACAATAGATCCTGTGGCTTCATTAGATCTTGAGATTTTTTTGCATTTCCTACTAAAAATGTTGGTGGTGGTGATATTAGGTCTTCCTCAAAATTATAAAGAGATGACAAGTACTGTATGCAATAAGGAACTGACAAAACCATTGTTACTGTTGATGGTGGTGGTGGTGTGTATTATCAAGTCAGAATCAATTTATAGCTGACCCTCTGGGCAGGTTTTCAGAGGCAATTAATCACATGGAAGAAGATTGCCCATCGATTCAAACCCATGACTTTGGGATTACAGCACAGCTTCTTGCCATTATACTACCATATCTCAGTGAGTCATGTAGAAACCATTAGGGCACACAGATGGGAGTGACTGTTTTGAATAGACTCATATTTGACCCTCTAGCAAGACTTCAAAGGCAATAAATTACATGGGAGGAGATTGCCCACCTTAATCCCATGGAGTAATTTGTAGATTCAAGCTACATGCCTCAGGGTCAGCAGTGCAACTCTTTACCACTAAACCATCAGAATTCCCTGATAGGAGTGAAGGGACCCGCATAGCTGCATAGTCATTTAAATGCCCTGACTTTTAGAAGAATATATTCTGTAAATCTCAAACCAAGAAATTTACCTGAAAAAAAAAATAATCATCCTGTTATTGTTGTTATTGTTAAATGCACTCTGACCCTATGAAAAACAGATCTGAACCCTGTCCTATCCTGAGCCATCCTCACAATCTCTGACACACTTGAACCCATTGCTGCAGCCAATATGTCAATCCATCTTGTTGAGGGTCTTCTCTTTTGCCGACCCTTCACCTTTTCAAGCATGATGTTCTTTTCCAAGGAATAGCCTCTCTTAGCAACATGTCCCAAGTATATGAGATAAAACTTTGCAGCCACTGCCTCCAAGAAGCACTCTGCCTGAGCTTTTTCTAAGACATGTCAATCTTTATCAGTCCATGGGATATCCCATATTCTTCTCCAGCACAACTCAAAGGCATCAATTCTTCTGTCATCCTTATTACTGTCCAGCTTTCATATGTATAGCAAGTGACTGAGAAGACCATAACCTGAATGAGGCGTACCTTAGTCTTCAAACTGACCTCATTGTCCCTGATAACAGACTTACCCAGTACAATATATGTCTCCTTAACTCTTGACTGTTGTACCAAGGGTATAGTTTAGAAATTCAAAGCAAGATGAAGCCATTGACAGTTTCAATCTTTTCTCCACCTATCAGTCTTTGTTGTTGTTGTTATGTGCCATCGAGTCGTTTGCAACTCATAGCGACCTTATGCACAACAGCCCAAAACCCTGCTCTATTCTGCGCCAACTGCACTGCCTCTGACACACCCATCCCGATTACCCCAGTCACCGAATCAATCCATCTCATAGAGGGCCTTCCCCTCCTGCGCCATCCCTCCACCCTCCCAAGCATGATGTCCCTCTCCAAGGACCCATCCCTCCTGGCAATATGTCCAAAGTATGTCATACGAATCCCCAGAATCCTTGCCTCCAAGGAGTTGCTTGGTTTAATCCTCTCCAAGATAGGAAAAACCTATCAGTCTAGTGGTGGGAATTTTTGTTTTCTTGATATTAAAATGCAATCTGAATTGAAAGATGTAGTCTCTGATTTTCTGCAGCAAGTGCATCAAGTCTTCCTCACATTCAGCAAGTGAGGTTGTGTCTGCATAATGCAGGTTGTTGATGAATCTTCTTGCATCTTGATTCCACATTCTTCATAGAGTCCATCTCCTCAAATTATTTACTCAACATACAGATTGAATAGTAATAGAGAAAGGGTACAACTCAGACACACATCTTTCCTGATTTTAAGACATGCAGTGTGGCCTTGTTCTGTTCTAACAGCTTCTTGGTATAGGTATAGGTTTCTTATGAATATAATTAAGTGTTCTTGGATTTCCATTCTTTTCAAAATTAGCTATAACTTGTTATGGTCCACAAGGCCAAATGTCCTTGAATAGTCAATAACACAAATAGACATTCTCCTGGTATTCTCTATTTTCAGCCAAGATCTTTCTGATATCAACAATGATACATCCCTGAGGTCACTTCTAAACCCAAGTTGAACTTCTTTAAGTTCTCTATGTAATGTTCTAGTCAGTTGAGGATGGTCTCCCATAATATATGGCTTGCAGGTAATATTAAAGATTTTGCTCAATAATTTCCACATTCTGTTGGATCACCTTTCTTGGGAATGAGAAAAAATATGGTTCTCTTCTAGTCAGTTGGCCAGGCATCTGTCCTCCAAATTTCCTTGCATAGACTTGTAAGTACATCCAGGGGTGTATCTGTTAATTAAAACATCCCAATTCAGAGAGCTGGACAATGACTAGGGATGATAGAAGGAGAGTTGATGCATTTGTACTTTGGTGCTAGAGAAGAGTATTGAATATACCATGGACTGCTAGGAGAACAAACAAGTTTGTCTTGGAGAAGGCGAAGTCAGGAGCAGGAAGGACCAGTCCTTGGAGGGGGCCATCATGCTTGAGAGGATGGAGGGACGGTGCAGGAGAGGAAGACCTTCGATGAGATGGATTGATTCCATCACTGGGGTAATGAAGATAGGTCTGTCAGAGAGAATAGAGCAGGGT
Organism: Elephantulus edwardii; assembly: GCF_000299155.1. Taxonomy (NCBI): domain Eukaryota; kingdom Metazoa; phylum Chordata; class Mammalia; order Macroscelidea; family Macroscelididae; genus Elephantulus; species Elephantulus edwardii. The sequence goes on along the minus strand of NW_006400183.1, from coordinate 607,117 downwards.
TTGGGACTGTTGTACTTAGGATTGTTATGAATTGCAGGCAACTCGACAGCATATAACAACAACAACAGTTTCTATTCTATTGCTTCCTGGGATCTTATTTTTTTGTCAGTTCCTTCAGTGTAGTTTGAATTTTTATTTTATACCATTTTCTTTTGTTTGTGTGGTTGTTGTTGTTATGTACTATCAAGTCAGAACAAACCCATAACTGACTCTCCAGCTAGCTTTCTGAAACAGTTAATAGCACAGGAGGTGCATGTCCATCCTTCTCTGGAGGAGCAGTTGGTGGCTTTGAACAGCATACCTTTGGGTTGTCAGTGTAGCTGCTTACCACTTGACCTGTTCATATGATACATTCTGACATTTTCATTGTCAACCAATTCTTTTGGGTACAGTTACTCTGTGTATTCCTTCCATCTTCTTTTGATGCTTCCTGAATCGTTCAAGATTTTGTCCATAGCATCTCTCAATATTACAACTTGCAGGTTGAATTTGTTTTTTAGTTCTTTCTGTTTAAGAAATGCCAAGTGAATTCTTCTCTTTTTTATTCTTCAACTCCAGCTCTTAGCACCTTGCACCGTAATACTTTGCTTTGTCTTCTCAAGCTGCTCTTTGAGCTCTTATTCTACCTCAGCATTTTGTCCCTGTGTTTTGGTTTCTCAACACTCTATTGTAATTTTCAGAGTCTCTTCTGACATCCATTTTAGTATTTTCTTCTCCTTCTGTCTTTGTAAAAAGATTTGCTCTCTTCAAAGATGATGCCACTATTGACTGTTTACCTGAGATTAAGCAGTAGCTATAAGAAAAGCTGGTAGTAGATCCAGAAAGCTCAAGTTAGTGAGAAAGGTATATATGGATATTAAGATTTGTGTCTGAGTGATATAATCCTGTCATAGTTGTGTTTTCCACCAGAATGAAGATCTAAAGATCAATAGAAGCACATTCCCAATGAGGCCTGCCAAGAAACTCAGTCAAATAAATTCAGTGAAAGAACTCCTATTTTTCCTATCCATTCTTCATTAGTATCTATTTCCTGTCAAGATGAAACATTTCAGAAAATTTTAAAAGGAACATTTTATAAAGAGAGAGTGAACCTAGAACGTTTCAAGACGTATCTTGTCAGTGATTGTGGACAATATCCACAAAGCTAAGAAGAGGACCAGTTAAAATTGTTGTTTTCAAATTTACACAACAACCACTAATGTCAAAAATTAATGAATTTCTTTTTTAGCAATTTCTGCAATCTGAAATGGAATGATCAAGCGTACAAATAAGATGATGAATGCAATGCAAAATTTCAAAAATAGTGATTGGAATGCAAAAGTTAGAAACTAAGAAAGATCAGTAGTTGGGTTTGGTGATAGAAATGGTACCAGAAATTTTGCAAAATCTACCTATTGGAAATACCATTTCAGCAACATAAATGAGACACTACATGGTTTAAAATAAGGAAAAGTGTGCTTTAAGATTGGATCTTTCACTGTAATTATTTAATCTTTATGCTGAGCAAATAAAGAAAGTGGACTAGAAGAAGAAGGAGGCATAACGATTGACAGAAAATTCATTAACAACCAGCAACATGTAGATGATACAATCTTTTTTTTTGTCAGAAAAAATTATATTTATAATTAGCCCACTGGACTTAGTTTAGATGATCCCAATTTTGTTGGCAACATCCAAAGCATCATAGTCAGGAGCAAGTACAACATAGGCCTTCTTCTCTCCATCAGGCCTAATCAAAGTGTTGACCTTAGCCACATCAATGTCATAGAGCTTCTTTACAACTTGTTTAATTTGGTGCTTGTTGGTCTTGACATCCACAATGAACACAAGTGTGTTGTTATCTTCTATCTTCTTCATGGCTGACTCAGTGGTCAGGGGAAATTTGATGATGGCATAGTGGTCAAGCTTATTTCTCTGGGGGCACTCTTCCAGGGGTATTTAGGCTGCTTTCGGAGTCTCAGCATCTAAGGCCACTGGAAGGTGGATGACCTGCGGATCTTCTTTTTTTTTTGGGGGGGGGGGCTGTGGATGCCCTTCAGGACTGGCTTCTTGATCTTTAATGCCTTTGCTTTGGCTTCAGTTTTAAGAGGGGCAGGGGCTTCCTTCTTCACTTTCGGCGTCATCTTCATAGAAAAAAAGAGATGATACAATCTTACTTGCTGAAAGTAAAGACTTGAAGCACTTACTGATGAAGATCAAAGGTTCTAGCCTTCAGTATGGATTACACTTCAACATAAAACAAAAAGAATATCACAAGTGGACCAGCAATCAACATCATGATAAAACAGAAAAGACAAATTGTCAAAGATTCATTTCATTTGTACCCACAGTCAACACACACAGGCACAGTAATAAAGAAATCAAGTGATTTATTACACTGTGTAAATTTGCCGCAAAGAATCTCTTACAAAGTGTTAGAAAGCAAAGCTGTCACTTTAAAGATTAAGACACACCCAAGCCATGGTATTTCAATCATCTCATGTGCATGTGAAAAATGGACACTGAATGAGGAATACTTGCTAAGAATTGATACATATTAACTATGGTGTTGGCTAAAAGTATAACAGAATGCTCCTTAGGAATGAGAATAACAAGAGCTCCTATAACATACTTTGGACATATTATCAAGAGAGATCAGTCTCTGAAGAATATTATGCTTAGTAAAGCAGATCTGTAGGGGGAAAAGAAGGCACTCAGAAAAACTGGATTGACACAGAGGTTTCAGTAATGAATTCTAGCATACCAACAATTAAAACTGACATCATTGCTCCTTAGTGCTTTGAAGAGGTCTCCAATAGTAGACTTGCCCAGTGCAATACATCTCCTAATTTCCTGACTGCTGGTATGAAGGATGTTGATTGTGATCCAAAATGAAATTGTCAACAATTTCTGCTTTTTCTCCATCTATCACGGTCTTGATTATTGGTCCAAGGGTCTTCTTGATGTTGAGATGTAATCCATATTGAAGGCTGCAGTCTTTGATCTTCTGCAGCAAACACTTCAAGCTGTCATCACTTTCCGCAAACATGGTTTTGTCATTTGCGTAATGCAAGTTGCTTATGAATCTTCCTCCAATCCTGATGCCACATTCTTCCTTACAGATTCAAGCTTATTGATGGATAGAATACCAATTTATATATTTCTTCTAACAGATACAACCCTGGATGTGCTCACCAGTCCATGCTAGGAAATTTAGAGGACAGTTATTTAGCTGAAGAGATCCATATTTGTTCCTATTCCCAAGAAAGGTGATTCAACAGAATGTGCAAATTGTCAAACTATATCATTAATATCATATACAAGCAAAATATTTCTGAAGATCATTCAAAATGGGCTAGAGCAGTACATTAATATAGAAATTAAAGCTGGTTTAGAGGAGGCTGTGGCACCAGGGATGTCATTGCTGATGTCAGATGGATACTGGATGAAAGCAGAGAATACTAGAAGAATGTCTATTTGTGTTTTATTGACTATCCAAAAACATTTAACTCTGTGGATCATAACACACTAAGGCTAACATTGAGGAGAATGGATATTCCAAAACACTTAATGATGCTCATATGAAACCTATATCTAGACCAAGAAGCTGTTGCTCAAACAGAGCAAAGGAACACTGCATGGTTTAAAATCAGGGAAGATGTGTGTCAGGACTGTATCCTTTCTTCATACTGACTCAATGTGTATGCTGAGCAAACCATTCAAGAAGCTGGACTCCATGTATTAATTAATTATAATTTATTAGTGTAATTAATTGCAATGTCTAATAAACTTATTTTATATTGCCTTTTCCTTCAATAGATGGTGGCTGTGTTAAGCTTTAGGATGACATGTGTTAGGGTAGATTGTTACAGAAATAGCTAAGACACAGCCTTTGACCATTGGACTCATGTGTATAGCAGTTGGAGACACAGTATCATATATGGTAATTGGAGACATAGCACCATATAATAGAAAGTTGTTTCATGTGTATAAAGCATCCTGAGAGTATAACATCCTAAATCTTCTGAGAGTTAGTCCCAAAATGGAAGATTTGCTTAGCCTTTGAGAGACCATTCCTTTATTGTCTTATGTTGAGTGATGCTGGGTGATATAATGTATGGTAAGACCTGTGTAATCACATGCCCTTTGTCTCACCTATTTTTCCACAAAATGGGTCTTGAATTATTGTTGAGATATTGTTGAGAAAGCAGGCATTTGTAAACCAGAGAATGGTGTTAGGGAGCCTCATGATAAGAAGTTGTACTATAATCCCCAAGGCATGTGGTTCAAATCCTCCAGCTGCTCTGGGGAAACAGGCTGCAGAGTGCTGCAATCAGATAAAATAAGCCTATATTTGTAGAATGGATCAATTCTCCTAAAGACAAGGTCATTAGTTATTGAAATAGTTGTATTATTTTAATTGATGTAGTGTTTGAGTTATGTCATTTGAAAGCCTCTTAAAGAAAGGCAGAGAAATAATCAAAATAAATTTCCTTTACAAACACCTTTCAGATCTTTAACTCCTTGATTCTCTCTAAAGACTTATCTTCTGGGTATTTCATCCCCAGGAGTGCAGTTGAGAAACCCACAAGGGGATGAAGCAATTATCATTTGGGAAGCATGTTAAGATTGGCTTTCCATAGACTGCAAAGAAATTATGTATACAAATGTGGGAAGGTCCCGGCTCATTCTAGTTCTCACTGCACCAATGTTCGAACTGCACCAATGTTCCAAGAATCATCTCATGTCTTGTTTCTGTACATTCTGGAAGGCAAAATTTTAACATTTTTATTTTGCTCATTACCACTGAATGAGTCTTACCCAGAAGGCTCCTTACATGAACAGCTGATAAGCATAATGAGAAGCAAATAGGTTTGCAGAAACAAAGAGAAAGCAAAATTTTCAAACAGGAAAAGTACAAGTTCCATATAAAGTTGACAGTCATTGCCTAGCATACAGTAAATGCCTAGTAAAAAATTTCAGAAGTAATTAAGAGAAGATAGAACTGTAAATTCTAGATGCCCTAAATGGTTAGTGAAAAGTAGGCTAGATTGCAATTAAAGAACTGTTCATTGAGATTATGGTTCTGCTGAAATTCAGCATCTACTTAACAAGGATATGTGACCTATATTATAGAGTGATAAGGACTGACAAATTATGAAAACATTTAATGTAACAGACTTATTGACAGTGGTAAATATTGTTGTCCCATTTTTTCTAAGTTGATAAAATTTTAATTTTACATAGTTAGGTAATTTAATTAACTGATTCCATGTATTTGTGGTGGCTTTATCACATTTTCAGTACCAAAAAATTTCAACTTCTAGAATCCAGCAGCTGCACAGGAGAAAGACCATTTGCTCTGTTGTGATTTACTGCCTCTGAAAATGTGCTGGAGGATCAGCTATGCATCAATTCTAACTTGACAGCACACAACAATAACAAAAGAAAGTAGAAGGTAAGGGAGCCGAACCAGGATCAGAGTCTGACCAGGAGTGGAGCTGGACATGCTGGGAGCAGAGACACCAGGAGCAAGCCACCAGAAGCAAGCAGGAGAGCTAGAATTTGACTGAGGTCCCCACACATGACCACCTGGAAAACATCCGTGGGTACATGCCCACCTAGGGTGCATCTGTGCTCATGCCCACCCTGCGCACCTGACTCCATACTCCACCTTACATCTCCTCATTTCCAGTCAAATAACTGCCCTGGTCTGCATCACAGGCCCTGAACTGAAACTTCCCTTGGATGTAAAGCTCAGAGAGAAACACAGGCAGGGTAGCTTCCTGACCCTCTTCTAGAGCAGTGACTTCAGATCAAGAACCTACTATCACTTTAGACATGAAAAACTCTACCACAGCAATATCACTTAAGAAGCAGGCTACCTGACACCCTACACAAACACAAAGCAAGATGTCACCCCCCAAAAATGACCCAGTATCAATGGATTTCCTGAAGACAGAAAGTCTGATGGAACTTTATGACACAGAATTTAAAAGGACAATAAGTGAATATTTTCAATGGGTGAAAGACAAACTTGAAGAATCACAAGACACTGCAAGCAAAAACCAGGAAGAGCTTCAAAAAACAATCAAAAACAATGCAGACAAAATAAACTAGGCATTAGAGGCTCTGGGCGGGGAGGGGGGAAGATGTGCATCTGGAAGCCGAACAACACTTTGCTTGAACATGAGTGGGTACTAGAAGAAAAGAAAATTAAATTAAAAAGTTTCTTGAAAAAAAATGACAATGAAAGCACAGCTCATCAAAACCTCTGTGAAATAGCCAAAGCAGTAATAAGAGGTTAATTTATAGCAATAAGCAACCACATCAAAAGGCAGGGGGGGAAAATGAACATTGACTCTCTAACTCAACATCTCCAACAAATTAAAAAAGAACAGCAAGAAAATCCAACACTCTCTAGAAAACCTGAAATTATAAAAATTATGGCAGAAATAAATTAAATATAAAACAGAAAAACAATTGAAACCAACAAAACTAGGAGTTGGTTCTTCAAAAAGATCAATAAAATCAACAAACCACTACTAAAACAAAGAAAAAGAAGGGAAAGACACAAATAACCCAAAAAAAAGATGAAATGGGCAATGTCACAACAGAACAAACTAAAATAAAAAGGCTAACATTGGAATATTATGGGAAAACTATACTCAAACAAATATGAAAACCTAGAGGAAATGGACAAATACTTAGTAATTCACAAACTGTGTAAAGTGACTCAAACTGAACCATTACAAAAGAAGAAATTGAAAAGTTAATATAACAACTTCCAGCCAAAAAAAGCCCTGGACCAGATGGTTTTACAAGTGAATTTTATCAAACATTCAAAGGAGAACTGTCACCAATTCTACATGAAGAATTTTAGAAAATAGAAAAAGATGGAATTCTCCCAGACTCATTCTATAAAGCAAACATATCCTTGATACCAAAGCCAGGTTAAGATACCACCAAAATGGAAAACTATAGCCCAGTATTTCTCATGGACATAGATGCATAAATCCTAAATAAAATACTGGCAAATAGAATCCAACGATACATAAAAAAAATAATTACAAACAAAAAACCCAAACCAACAACAATTCACCATTACCAAGTGGGATTCTTAACAGGTATGTAAGGAAGGTTCAACATAAGAAAAAGAATCAGGGTAATTCATCACATTAACACAGCAAAGAACAAGAACCACATGATCCTATTAATTGATGCAGAAAAGACCTTTGACAAAATCCAACACCCTTTCCTGATTAAAACACTCAACAAAATAGGAACAGAGGGGAATTTCTTCAACATAGTGAAAAGTATGTACTCAAACCCAAGAGCCAATATTGTTCTCAACAGATAGAGATTAAAGGCATTCTCTTTGAGAATAGGAACTAGGCAAGCAGACCCACTATCACCTTTCCTATTCAATATTGTACTGGAAGTCTTAGGGGTAGCAATAAAATAAGAGAAGGAAATAAGAGGTATCCAAATTAGCAAAGAGGAGGTAAAATTATCTCTATATGCAGATGATATGATAGTATTCTTAGAAAATCCTAAAGACTCGGCAAGAAAATTACTGGACATAGTTAACCAATTCAGCAAAGTGACAAGATACAAGATCAACACACAAAAATCAGTTGGCTTTCTCTACAGTGACAAAGAGAATATGGAACTGGAGCTAAGAAAAACAATACCCTTCACAACAGCTAATCACAAGATTAAACAGTTGGGAGTATGTCTAACCAGAAGCACAAAGGATCTATTCAAAGAAAACTACAAAACAATACTACAAGAAACAAAAAGAGCAATCCTAGAGGCACACGGTTCGAATCCACCAGATGCTCTGCCGGGGAAGGAGGGACAATCTCCTCCTGTACCAGTCAGAATTTGACGGTACACTCACACAAAAATAATAAAATAATAATAAATTTAAAAAAGAAACAAAAAGAGACCTGGAGAAATGGAAGAATATACCTTTCTCTTGGATAGGAAGACTCAATATTGTGAAAATGACAATACGACCAAAGGCAATTTACACATTTAATGTAATCCCAAGACAAATACCAATTCCATTCTTCAGTGGGATGGAAAAGGAAAACTCCAATTTCATTTGGAATGGAGAGGCCCCAAATAAGCAAAGTATTCCCTAAAAAGAGAAACAAGGTAGGGGGCATCTTGCTCCCTGGTTCTATCACTGCTGTGGTGGTCAAACTGGTACAATGACAGACACATAGATTAATGGAATAGAATTGAGAATCCAGAAATCAGCCCTTCTACCTATGAACAACTGATTTTTTGACAAAGAGATGAAATCAATTGAGAAAACAACAGCCTTTTTAACAAATGGTGTTGACAAAATTGGAAAACTATCTGCTGAAAACTCAAGCCAGATCCACACTTCACAGAGTAAACAAAATCCAACTCAAAGTGCCTCAAGGAACTAGGACTAAAACCAAAGACTATAAACTTCATTAGAGAAAAGCTTGGAAGAACTCTAGACACCCTAATCCACAACATAAATAGTCTTCCAAGCATCCTGAATAACCTACAACCAGGAGAGGATAAAATAGATGAATGGGACCTTCTAAGAATCAAATCCCTATGCACATCCAAAAATTTCAACAGGGTAAAAAGGGAAGCCACAGACTGGGAAAAACATATTTGGTAATGACATGTCTGATAATGGACTTATATCTAGAATTTATAGAATACTCGATCACCACAACAAGGTAAAGGTAAACAATACAATAGCAAAAAGGACACAGGATATGAACAAACACTTCACCAGAGAAGACATTCAGATGGTGAACAAACACATGAAGAAATGTTCAAAATCCCTAGCTCTAAGAGAGATGCAAATCAAAACAACTATGAGATATCATCTCACCCCAGTAAGAATAGCAAAATTTAACAGAACAGTAAACAACAAATGCTGGTGAAGTTGTGAAGAAACTGGAACCCACCCTTATTCACTCTTGGTGGGAGTGTAAAATGGTACAATCACTATGGAAGACAGTATGGTGCTTTCTCAGAAAGTTGGAAATAGAAATATCATTTGACCCAGCAATTCCACTACTGGGAATATACCCTAAAGTAAGCAGAAGTGCCACTCAAACAGATATATGCATACCCATGTTTATTGCTTCTTTGTTCACAACACCAAAGAGTTGGAAACAACCCAAGTGTCCATCAACAGACAGATGAATAGAGAATCTGTGGTATAGTCACACAGTGGAATACTATGCTACGTTGAAGTACAAGGATCTCATGAAATATTATACAAAATGGGTGACCCAGGAGGATATTATGCTGAGTGAAATATCTCAGTCACAAAAAGACAAATATTGCATAATTCCACTGTTGTAAAATGGGACTGATGTCAGGGTTTGGGGAAAACCAAGAAAAGAGGTTATAAATAATATACATTATATTGAAACAGATGAGGGGGACAACTGTTTAAAAAGAATATATGATTATAGAGTCCAGAATAAGAGCTACATAGTAAAATGCACTGGGGGAGGGAGATTGTATAACAATGAAATAATTTTTTAAAATTTATTTTCAAAGAGAAAAGTGAACTGGGGAGAGGGGTGGGCAGGGAGGAAAATATGCAACAATGAATGGAAATCCAAAATCTCTGTAAACTTTCATTAAAATTTCATTTAAAAAAAAGAAAATAGAAAGTGAAAGATAATTACTTTACCTGCTGCCATCATCACTGATATGCTGATGTTTATGGATGGTTCTTCACCCAAAGTATTTTCTCATATCATTATTGTTGCTGTTATGTGTTGTCAAATTGATTACAACCCTTAGCACATCTATACTCCTTTCAAATATTTGAGTGCCTATCATGTTTCAGAAATGGACCTAAGTAATGTGATAAAACTCAAACTTGTGTTTTCAAAGACCACATCATCTTATCAGCTCAAGAGTCATCATTTGCCCCAGACTATTGACATGGTGACTGTAGCAATGGGCTTGAGTGTGTCAGAGATTGTGAGGATGATAAAAAATGGAACAAGTTTCAGATCGGTTGTTCACAGGGTCACCATGAGTCGTACTCAACGGCACCTGGCAGCAACAAAATTACTTTACCTACTGTAACAAGTTCTACAACTGTCGAAAATCACTTTAATGATTTCTGAAAATCCCCAGGAAGATTTCATACAAGTTCTCTCTGGCTACTTTTGCTTTTTCCACCATCTTGCTTCCCTTTTATATAAGCTATGCATCCCTATTGTTCCAGCAGTACCGCTTTTGAGAAAAGCAATAAATTATTTTAAATGTCAGGACATTTATTTTCTCAGTTGCTCATGCCAAGTTGCTAGAGTCCAGAATGACTATGCCTTTCTCCATTTTGCATGTCCATGTAGAATGCTATTCTCTTACATTCTGTTTCATAAGTCTATTATCCAATCTCTGAGAGGGTGATCCAATAGAGTCCCTCAATTTTCTTTAATTTCTGCCACCAAATTTTTAATCCATTTAGCTTATACACAAGACAATGGAGCCAAGTGGAGAACCAACAATAGAACTATGCACATATTGATCATACAGCATGAAGCTCATTCCTCCCTACAATCTAAAAAAAAAATTATTGTATTAGGAAAATATAAATCACTATAACCTGTGTTTCCTTACACAGAAATGAAGAAGAGTAACTCTCCTTGCTCTTCAAAATTCAAAACAAGCTTATTAAGAAACAAGTATATTCTATATGTGCATAAATGATATGAGCACACATACACACACATACAAACCTCAGAGAAATGTGACAGAGGGTTTTTGAAGAAAGGCTTTAGAAATGGTGGCCAAATAAATCCAAAATTTAAAAAGTTATATAGATTTAAAAATGCAGTGTGTGCCAGAAAGTTCTAAGGGGAAAAAAGAAGAAATCAGAGCAAGAAATAAGGCTTAAAGGTTAAGAAAAGATTATGAAGAACCTTGCATGTCATGACAAAGAATTTGGAGTTGGTGTTGAATTAAATAAAAAGCTACTGAAAGGTTTCAAGAAGGGAAGTGGAGAAAATATTTGTTTGTAGAAGGTCATGGACAAATGTTATATAAACTATTATTATATTTTTGTTTCTCCTTTTTAAAGTTTATATGTAAATATTGTCATATGTTGCTCAGAGTCTTTAAATAAATTCTTTTTGGTGCTTACATTTTCATATATACCAAGGAATGGCATCTACTTCCTAAACAACATGCATCTGGAAACTCTATGAACTTTGAGAAACGATGATAATTATAGAAAAGCTTAAGTCTTTTGTTCATAAGGTGGCTATGAGTCGTGCTCGACTCTATGGCAATCAACAACAACAGCAACAAGTACATGTCTTAGAACAGGTACAGCTTAGAAGTGAGGATGTAAGACTTTCTGTCAGATATTTTGGGCACATTATCTGGATAAGGCAGGTCCTAGAAAAAGTTATTCTGCTTAATAGGGGGTCAGCAGGAAAGAAGACCCTCAATGAGATAGGTGGACAACAATGGCTGCAACAAAGATTTCAAGCATGGCAGCAATTATGAGAAAGATGTAGGACTAGGCAGTGTTTGGTTCTGTTGTGCCATGATTGCCATGAATCAGAATTTATTTCATGATATACAACAACAGTGACAATAAGCACATTCATATATTTTTTTCTTTTGAATCTTATAGAACTAGGAGAGTGCATTCCTATTTAATAAATTCAATATGGTAGCTACACATACTATATACAGATACCCCTAAACTTGTGGTAGATACACATACTTTGGGCACGCTAGCAGGAGAAGCCAGTCCCTGAAACACAATACCATCTTTGGGAAGGCAAAGAGTCAGTAGAGGAGAAGAAATCCCTCAATGAGAAGAACTGATACAATGACTAAAACAATGACTTGAGACTGCAAAGGGTATGAAGATGGTCCAGGATCAAGGTTTAGATCTGTTGTAACAGTGTCATAATGAGTCAGAGTTGACTTGATGGCGCCTAATGACAATATGGTAAATATTTAGCCATTTTTTAATGACATCTAACAACAATATAGTAGATATTTGTCACTTTCTAAACAGTTCATCTGATGTTATACAAATATGGGGGCAAATGTTCTCATTTAAATATTAATGTTGGATATTGAATTATTTTGTTTATTAAATTAATATAATCCAACACATTTCTGACAGACAACTATACATAGTACAAAACATTCAAACAGGGTAATTGACTTCAGAGAAGAAAAACAACCCCTACGTATTGAAGTAAGATATATATAGGTCCCATAGAAATCCTAGATGAGGTGAGGTTTTGGTAAAACAGGATATATAGAAAAACCTGATGCATTTAAAAAGACATAGCTGAGGCTCAATGAGGCTTAGAAAAGTGAACAAGATAGAAAACATATAATAACCTAGAGAGAGAATTTATAGTAAATGCATCTAGAGTATGTTAGGATATTTGAAATCACCAAGTGGAATTATTTCTCAGAAACTTTCTCTCTGGGCTTTCATGCAGATACAGCCAAGCAATCGAAAAGGGAAGCCAAACCAATGTTTCTGAATTTCTTCTGGGCTTCTCTCATTGGCAAGAACAGCAAGCTCTTTGCATTTTCCCTGTGTCTCTACCTGACAGAGCTGCTGGAGAAATTGCTCATCTTGCTGTCACCTCAGATCATCATCTTCACATACTCGTGTATGTTTTTCTTGCCAATCTGTCCTTGATAGACCTCATTCTTCCCTCAACCAGTATTTCTAAGATGCTACTGAACATTCAATCACAAACTCAATCTATCTCTTATACTGCCAGCCTGACTCAGATGTTTTTAACATAATATTCACCAACATAGACAATTTTCTTTTCACAGTCATGGCAAATGGCCGTTTTGTGGCTATCTGTCACCCTCTACATTATCCTACCATTATGACCTATCATCTCTGTGCCTGTGTGGTGGCTGTTCCCTGGGTCATTGCAACTCTGAATCCCCTCTTGCACACCCTTATGATGGTCCATTTGTACTTCTGCTCTGACAATGTCATACACCATTTCTTCTGTGATATCAATTCTCTTCTCCATCTACAATGTTCTCACATCAGCTATAACCAAGTGATAGTTCTAGCTCTTTGTGGCACCATCAGGCTGTATCCTGGCATCCTATGTCTGTAGCATCTCTGCTCTGTTGAAAGTCTCATCTGTCCAAGAAAAACTCAAGGCTTTTTCTACCTGTGGATCCCACCTTGCCTTGATCATTCTTTTCTACAGAACAATAACAAAGATCTATATTACTCCCATAGTTAATCATTCAACTAAAAATATTTATTGGCATCAGTAATTTTCTTGTGGTCATCCCTGTACTAAATCCACTTACAGTCTATGAAAAAAACAAACTAATGGAGGCTTTAAAGAAGATACTAAATCAAAGGAAAATTTTCTCCCATTGATTTGTCTTTGTTGGGAAGTCCAACATGAAAAAGTCTTGATAAGATCATCATTCTCGAAAGGCTGCACAGTGGAGTGGAATTGGGGGAGGGAATGCATAACAATTAAAGAGTGTTTCTTTTACTTTTCATGGAGAAGAGTGAATTGGAGGGGAGGAGGTGGACAGGGAGAAAAGTGCAACAATGAATGAAGACAAAGAAATTCTAATCCCCAAAAAATCAGCTAAAGAAAATAAATTACTACTGTTTGATCCCATTGTGAATAGGATCAACATGGGTCCAGGGCCAACTCGATAGCTTCTGTCAACAGCAACAACCTCATATGTAGTAGCAAGTCTAGATCCTAATGGTAATCAAGGTTAATTATATCACTATAATAATGTTAATTACATCACTGTAGTAATAACATTTTTTGCCAATTGTTCAATTGGCATGAAGAACTCAGAGTGACCAGGTAGTTGCTACGATTTCAAGTTCAGTGAAACCATTACTGTGTTCCTTGGTAGGAACAGTCTCCTTAGAATCATGATCTGACAGTCTACAATTATAGGGATGAAAGAATAAGAAATAAAGTCTTTTCCTCATCCCTTGAGATTAGCTTGGTCTTATTAATTACTCTGGACACTAAAATGCAGTGGAAATGATACTGTGTCAGTCCTAAGACTAGCCTTCAAGAAAATTTTAATATCTCTCTCTCTTTCTCTCTCTCTCACTTGGAATTCTACTTCCACAAGATTAATAAGTCCAGGCCACCCTTGAGGACAAAATCAAAACAAAAATACCCAACCCATCCAACATCAACCATCCTACACCAATTAGAGCCAAAGTGACCCATCAAGTAACTGCAAACACATGACTGTGTCTAGCCAAAACTTAAAGAATTATTTAGTTGAGTTTAGCACAAATTTCTGGCTCAAATTCTAAGTAAATTCATACTGATGCCCTAAGCCACTAAATTCTGTCACGGCTTGTTACATACAAAAAATAACACACATCTTATAATAGTTGAAGACAAAATATCGCATACAGAAATTTGTTGTTATTGTTGTTGTTGTTGTATACCATTGAGTTGGAACTGACCCACAGCAGACCCTCCAGTAAGTTTTCAGAGGTAGTAAATTACATGGGAGGAAATAGCCCCATCTTTCTCCAGTGGAGTAACTGATTGATTCAAATGTTATACTTTTGCTTTGGCAGCACAATTTCTTGCACTAAGCCATCAGAGCTTCCTATATTGTAATTGGGGTTATCATATTTTAGCCATTTGTTTTATACATATACCACTTCTAAGAATACAACTTCTCGAATCCTCGAAGAGGTAGTCCTAAATTGGCACATTATCTTATCAGCGTTTGAGAGATCATTTGCACTAAATGCTTCTAGGTGATAGACTATAAGACTAGTGAATTCTGTTATCATATGCCCATTGTCTCCTCTCCTTGCCAAAAAATGAGTCTTGAATTTGAGATATTATTGATAGAGCAGATACTTGTAAGCTATAAAGATGGTATTTCATCTTCTTGAATTTCCTCAGTATACAGATTAAATAGGTATGGAGAGAGAATAAAGCCCTGACACACTCCCTTAACTTTAAACCATGTAGTATTCCTGTGCTCTGTTCACACAGCCTCCTGGTCCAGGTATAGGATTTTTTGGCAAAAGCACAATTAAATGGTCTGGGATTCCCATTCCTCTCAACGTCAGCCACAACTTGTTATGATCCACACAGTCAAATGCCATTGCATAGTTAATAAAGCACAAATAGATATTCTTCTGCTATTCTCAACAGTTTCAGCCAGGATCCATCTGACATCAGCAATGATGTACCTGGTGCCAGAGCCTCTTCAAAATCCTGCTTGAACTTCTGAAAGACACGTATCTATGTATTGTTCTGGCTGTTTTTTAATGTTATTCAGCAGTATTTTACGTGCATGTGATATTAATGATATTATTTGATAGTTTCCACATTCAGTTGGATCACCTTTGTTGGGAATGGAACAAATATGGACCTCTTCCAATCCATTGACTAGACAGCTGTCTTCCAAATTTCCTAGCATGGATTGGTGAGTGCATCCAAGTCTGTATCAGTTAATTGAAGTAAGTTAATTGGTATACCATTGGTAAAGAGGAATATGGCATCAGGATTGGAGGGAGACGCATCAAAAACATGCATTATGTGGATGGCACAACCTTGCTTGTTGAAAGTGAATGAGTAAATTCTGCTAAGGAGAAGTAGTTCATTACTGGAATGATTGTTATGAAATAATGTTTGATTTTTTTTTTTCATGTTTGAGAACCTCCTGGGAGTTGAGAAAACTAGGAGAGATAAGTGTAACAAATCTTCCTGGAAGCCTATGAAAAACTTCCAGATCTTTTAATTCCTTTAATCTCCCTAGGGCATTTCTATTTGGTATATTAACCTCAGGGATGCACTGAGGAATTCACAAGGGGGATGAAGAAATGATTGCTGGAGTTGAGGGAGCTTGTCAAGGCTGAGTCCCTAGGGGCTACCAAAAAGATATACATTTGAACGTAGGGAGTCCTGTGGTAATTCCAGTTCTTATTGCACTACATACAACCTTTCCAAGAATCAACTCATCTTAATTTCTGTACATTCTAGAAGACCTGAATCTTATATTTTCTTTTTCTCGTTATCATTGAGTAACACTTGGAAGCAAAAGCCTTCACCCAGAGGCTCCTGATATGAAAACCTGGTAAGTACAACAGGAAATGAATAGCTTGAGAGAAATGAGGAGAAAGCATGTCTTTAAGTAAGGAAAACAAGTGCAAGTCACACACAAGGTCACTAGCACTGCCTTACCTTCCTTGTAGAAGCCAAGTAAACATCTGTGGAATCAGCTAATTAATGATTGATTACTTAATTAATGAGAGCTAGAGTTGGAAAAATCATAGATATTCTGGAGACAGTGAAACAAAGGCCAAATTTCAAATAAAAATGGTAATTAGATCATGGTTCTGCTAAAGTTCAGTGTTTACATGAGGATATGTGAGCCATATATGTGAGCAGCTTTGGTGGCAAAATGCTTAACTCCCTGCTAAATTAGGGGTTCAAACCCACCAACCTCTCAATGAAAGATGTGGCAGTCTGCTTCTGTAAAGACCTATAGACTTGAAAACCCTGTAGGTCAGTTCTGCCAGAGACTCCTTTGAGAAAAGCAATATAAAAAGTGCTAATGTCAGGACATTTATTTTCTCAACAGCCAATGTCAAGGAATTCTGTGTTCCTTGGCATCCAAACTGTCAATATCTTTCTTCATTTTGCTTACAAATGTATAGAATATGTATTCTCTCATTCAGTTTCACACATTATTTAATTGCTAAAAAAAATGGTCCAACAGAATTTTTCCATTTCCTTCAGTTTTTGCCACCAGAATCTCCATTCTGTTGGCAATTAGCCTAAGTAAAGAACAAATAGACAACATGTCCTCTGACAAGCCCCCCATTCTCACCTGGGGTGAGGGGAGCATTCTGTCTTCTTAAACAAATATAAATCACTGATATTTATCTCTTCATACAGATAAAAATGATTCAGTTCATGTACTCTTCAAAATACTACCAGTGAATGTTATAAAAATCAAACAAATAAGTCACTATAAATTCTATCGTGAAGGACCTTATTTCTATTGAATGATATTTTTTTTAAGTTTCTGGAACCCTTAAAAATATTCTTTTTATTTCTTACTGTTCCTTTTCTTTCTTTGATTAATTTTATTTGACAATACACATACAAATGCACATATGCAACAGTGCCATGTATCAGTTACTATTCTACACATACAATGGAAAAGAAAAAAAGAGAGGGAGGGAGAGTAAGAAATTAAGGAAGAAAGTACTTGCTTTTGTAGAACTTATATTTTATAGGTTCAGGATAGAAATATTTTTAAAGGGCAATATAAGAGAGTATCTAGTGGAAAGCTTTGGATATAGTGGTTAAAAAAATTCCAGAGTAATAAAAACAATAAAGATACAAAATTTATATTTGTAAGAGAAAATTGTAGGAGTAAGAAATTGATCATTGCAGGAGAAAGGCAAGGTTCATAAGTAATTTTGCATGCCATGATAAGGAAATTGTAATTTGAGTTGAAGGGAATTAAAAATCACTGGGAAGTATTAAGAGAGAAAGTGGGAAGATTTTTATATTAAAATATAATTATTTTGAAAATATGACAAAAATATTAAAATGGCAAAGTCTATAGAAAGGACAAAAAAACCCTCAACAACAACTCATTGCCATAGAGGCAGAACTGACTCATAACTGACCCTTCAGTGGGTTTTCAGAAACTATAAATTGCACCGGAGGAGATTGTCCACTTTTCTCCCATGAAGCTGCTGGTAGATCCAAACCTCCTGCCTTTAGGTTAGCAGCACAACTCCATACTCACTAGGTCACCAGATTAAATGGTAAAAGTCACGTTAGAACATTTCATTAGCTCATACAGGACCCTGTAAGACAGAGTAAAAAGGCCTTATGGGGGTTTGGAGGATATGAATTTTTAAGAAAGGAGACTGTCTCGTCTTTATTTCTAGGAACCTTTGTTGGGTCCAAACTATAGATATTTCCGTTTACAACACAACACTTAACCCACTATACCACTAGGACTGTTTTATTCAGCATAAGGGAGCATTAACAGAAATTGGGGGAAGATGTGAAATATTCAGAATCAATAGGGTAGATGACTTGAGAACAACTTTTAAGTTTTTGTCTTTCACCTTCTAGTTTCTTAAGGATAAGGATTAGTGTTTAACCAGCAGTTACACATGCAGACTTCATTAAATGAAACAAGCAGGAATTAAACTGACCCTACCTGTATAAAGGGAGCTCCAGTGGCCTAGTCCACAGGGAACTGTGCTACTAACCCAAAGATAGCACTATTCAGGTAATTCAAATCCACCAGTGGCTCTTAGGGAAAATTATGGGAAATCTCCTGTGCAAATTACAGCTTCAAAATCCCAATGAAATGTTTTCTGTAAATTGATTATTACTTAAAAACAATGAGTTCATGATAACTGTGGAAAGAGATATTTGAGAAGTTCAGTATCCACTGAGAACAAGGCTAGGAGTCTATTGTGGAATAGGCTATTAATTGCTTGTATGCAAGTTCAATTTGAAGCTGAAGTTCAAAATTAGACAAGATTATGAGAGTTAAAATTCATTTTAGTATATCTACCTGAATTTAAAGAACATCTGAAAAAAATTGACTTAATCCACTGGACATTAGTAACCAAAGACCAGACAAGTGGAGGAATGACATCAAGGGCATCATACATGAAGAAACAAAAAATAATTAAAATGTAGAAAAGACAAAAATAACTATCAGTAGAGACTCTGAAACTTGTTTTAAAACATCAAGAAACTAAAGCAAATGATGAAGAGATCTGAATAGAAGATTTCAAATGGTAAATTAAGAAGATAAAGCAAGCTATTAGAATGAAACATATAAAGACTTTGAGTTAGAAAGCCAAAAGAGAATATCGTTCTCATCAGTCCTCAAGATAAAAGAAGAAAAAATTCAAGCCTTCGATTGCAATAGTGAAGGAATCTACAGACAAAATACTGAATGACACAGGGAGCATCAAAATAAGATAGAAGGAATATAAAAGTCACTGTGCCAAAAAGAACTGGCTTATGCTCAACCATTTCAGGGAGCATAAAATCAAGAGCCAATGACACTAAAGGAAGAAGTCTAAGTAGCACTGAAGACAGTGCTGGGGATCTGGGGTCTCTGGAACTGAAGGAATACCAATTGAAATAATTCAACAAATGAACGTAGTGTTAGGCATGATCATCTGGCTACATCAATAAGTCTAGAAGACAACTATCTAACCAAAAAAATCATTATTTGTGCCAATTCCAAATAAGGTGATCGAAAAGAAAACAGAAATACAGATTAATATTGTATAAATCTGACAGAAGTCAATTTTAAAATGACAAGAGTAGTGTATTGACAGTGAACTATCAAAAACTCAAATTGTATTCACAAAAGTCCATGGAATAAGCGATATTATTGCTGGTGTCAGTAACAAAGTATAGATAACATTGAGAAGAATGGCAATTCCAGAACACTTGTATTCATGCAGGACCTGTACATAGAGCAAGAAGCAGTCATTTGACTGACAGAGCAAGGAGACAATGTAAGGTGTAAAATCAGAGTTCAATCCTGTCATGGTGTTTATTCCATCTTTATGTCAAAAAAATTGAGAAGCTAAACTATATGAAAAATAAGACATCAGGATTGCAGGAAGATTATTAACAATTTGTGATATGCAAACGGCACAATCTTGCTTGTTGAAAATGAAGAAGACTTGAAACACCTAGTGATGATGCTCAAAAACTTCAGTATTTAAAAAACCTTCAACCCCTTCAGCATAGATTGTAATTCAAAACAAAGGAATCAGGACAGAGAAAATAGTGATGTTGCCATGCTTTCATTTTACTTGAAATTTTTACTCTACAATCAAAGTGCATTGAAGCAACAGTTAAGAAATCAAATGGAGTACCACATTGGGGAAAATATAAATCTAAATCTTTAGTGCATTTTTAAAGCACTAAAGAGCAAGGATTTCACTTTGACAGCTAAGGTATGCCTGATGCAAGCCATGATAATTTCAGTCACCTCATATGCACATGAAAGTTAGCCAATGGATAAGGAAGACAAGAAGAATTGATGCCTTGGAATGATAGCGTTGGCAAAGAATGCTGACTATCCCATAGACTATTTAAAAAACAAACAAACAAACAAAAAAACCACCAACCACCACCCAAAAACTGTCTTAAAAGAAGTATAGCTAGACTACTCCATGGAAGTGAAGATTTTTTTTTTTAAAATTTAGGTTGTTTATTTTTCATTTCAATGAACATCTACAGAGATTTTGGGATTCCATTCATTCATTGTTGCACCCTTCTCCCTGCACAACCCCCTCCC
>NW_006400183.1:584386-586632 GCF_000299155.1 Elephantulus edwardii | reverse complement strand
GACAATCATTGAACAAAAATATCATCCTTGATAAAACAGAGGATCAGTAAAAAAGGAAAATCGATATGAGATGAATTGACTCAGTGTTTGCTACAACGGGCTCAGCACAACCATGATTGTGAGGATGGCAAAGATCAGGTAGTGCTTTGCTCTGTGTCCAGAGTTGCTATGAGGTGGATCCTAGTAGCTGACACTTAGTCACAACAACATGGGTAGGGACTGTGTCTCTTATTCACCAGTATAGGAGAGACTATTCTTTGGGGAAGGATATCACACTTGGAAAGGTGAGTGAAAGAGAGGAAGACATTCAAAAAGATCGATTGACACAATGACTAGGGCAATGAGCTTGAATGTGCCAGAGGTGATGAGGAAAGCATAGGACAGGACACAGTTCAGACCTTGTTCACAGGGTCACTATGCTGTGCTCAACTCAACAGCACCTAACAATAACAATAACATTCTTCAATGCCCTTTTAAATGTTTTAATATGGTAAATGTTAAAAACTATATACATTATAATATTCTGCATCTCAAAAAGCTGTCCATCAATTTAGTATATATTTGAGTTACAGTAAATTTCACTTATTATTGGTTTGTGAGTTTTAGTGTGGGATTTGTTTTAATTGCTGTTATTACTTTGTACATTTTATCATTACTAATATGTACTACATATTGCAACCCCTAATATGCTGATGTTCTCATTCTAATGCCAACCTTCAAAAACAAACATTTTATTGTTGTTGCTATTGTTTTTACATGCCATCTAGTTGAAACCTATGCATAACTGACCATCAGGTTTTTAGAGGCTGTGAATTTTACCAGGAGGAAACTGTTGTAGCCATCGTTCAACTGAGTAGCAACTAGTGGATTTTAACTGCCTGACTTTGGGTCAGCAATATCACTCCTTACCCATTAAGTCACCTGAGCTTCCTAAAGACAAATACAGATAGGATTTCTGAAGATACTAGTAACAAATGGCAATAGTAATGAAACTTTTTAAAAATTCTATTTATGTCAGAATGAATTCAAAACAGAGTCAAGTGTTGAGGACTACCTGAATCAAAAGGTAATGTCCAGATTTTTTGGTGCCCCAAAATTGGTGTCTTGAGGTAATCTTAACCTGAAAATAGCTCCTAAAGTCTTTTTAAAACCAAACAATAGATTTATTTTCTAGTAAAGAATGTCTATATTGAGTATTATCAAAATGACAATAACATCTTCATCAGATAGGAAACTCAGGGAACAGAGAGTTCACATTAATGGTGGGGGAAAAGAGAGTAGACTTTTCCTTCTGGCTTCATCAGCAAGTTTTTTTCCTAAATTGTTATTGTGTAGATTTCAAATTCTGGTGACTCATGTATATCAGAGTAGAAATATGTTCTATGAGGTTTTATTTTATTGTTGTTGAGAATACACACAGGAGAGAAAAAAACCACAACCCTACCAATTCAACAGTTTATACATATAATTTAGTAAAGTTGATTCTATTCTTTGAGTTGTGTTCTCATTTTCATTTTCCCTTTCTGAGTTGTTCCTTTCCTACTGACATAAATCTTAGTTTCTATAATTTCAAGTCACTGTTAATTCTCACATTGATTGTTTTGAAAGAAGCATAATGTCCAAGGCAGAAATATATTTTTTTTTCTAGTTAAAGTAAACTTTTAGTTGATTTTAAGATTTTAGTGGGATTGTAAAACAGTGCAACCACTCTAGAAGGCAGTTTGTCATTTCCTCAAAAAGCTGGACCTAAAGATTCCATATAATCCAGCTTTTCCACTGCTAGGCATATACCCCAAGGAAAACAGAACTGAGACACAAATGATTTGTACACCAATGTTCGTAGCTGCATTATTCACAATAGCAAAAATATGGAAACAACTGAAATGTCCATCAGCAAATGACTGCATTGAGAAATTGTGGTGTATTCATACAATGGAATATTATGAAGCACCTAGAAGCAATGATTTGGGAAAATACTATATAATATGGGAGAGCTTAGAGACATTATGTTGAGTGAACTAACTCAAGTTCATAAGGACAAAGACTGCATAAGACCATTACTGTAAAAACAGATGGAGAACCAGTCAAATATGTATGGATATCCAAAGAGGGAAGGGAGAGAAGCTGTGGTATAGTTGCACAATGGAATACTATGTTGCATTGAAAAACAAGGAACTCATGCAATATTATTCAAAATGGTTGACTCTGGAGAACATTATGCTGAGTGAAATATCCCAGTCACAAAA
>NW_006400183.1:574405-575821 GCF_000299155.1 Elephantulus edwardii | reverse complement strand
GGAACCCTGATTCACTGTTGGTGGGAGTGTAAAATGGTGCAACCCCTGTGGAAAGCAGTATGGCGCTTTCTCAAAAAGTTGCAAATAGAGATACTAGATCTCCAATGCACTGTTGTTGTTGATTGATTTTGAGTCCAGAAGGACTTAAAGCGATCCTATGACCAGAAGACTTGAAGCCCCTCTACAACTACGGACACACTAAGTTGCTGTATTTCTGCTGTGGTCCTTTTTAAAAGTAATCTAAACCTTCCTTACCAATTTCCGGTTACAAAGAAAGGTAAGAGGGTAGGAACTGCAAACAACATTGATTGGTACGTGATTATTTACGATTATTTTTATTTGCTTCGCATGTGTTTAGAAAGCCTTTATTCAGGTGTGTGACGGGCACAGGTTCAGGCAAATTGCCACGTAAGTGAGGGTAAATATGGCACTTTGTGGAGCTTACCATCTTACAGGAAGGCAAATCTTAATTAAAGAAGATATTTGTGGTCTGTAATTAGAAAGAATTTGGGAAGGAAAGGATACTCAGGTGTGGCAAGAACAACCCAGTCTAACTTACTAGTTGTCTGATTGTGGATAAGTTTCTTAAACTTTCTTATTAGCCTCCCTTTCTTCATCTGGAAGATATTATAACATAGCAGTGTTGGGGACTTCTAATCCTACTTCTCTGCGGGAAATGATGCCTGGAAGAAATGAGTAAATAAAGACACAAGAGACAACTTACAGAGACAAAACAGCACAGGACAGGACTGGACCAGCCAGACAGGACAGAATGGGACTGGCCCTGGGCAGCTGTGCTATCTTTATTTATACCTTTTGGAAACAAAGAGATGGTTCACAGGAAAATAGAAACTTTAAGGATTACATCATAGAGCCCAGGCAGGCCGGGTACAAGTAGAAACATTAAGATTACCATAGGGCTCGGATGGCTGGGTACATAGTTAGATACATTCAACCAAGACTTCTTTGTATTCATAAACTGTGCTTTCTCTCATCTTGCAACAACCTTATCAAGAGCAGGAATAATAATGAAAGTCAGTGTCTAAAGATGTATGAGAACTGCTTCCAATCTTCTTTCTGAAGATACCTTCTGTGTGCAAGGCACACAGCCATATTCTAAGGATGCAGTCCTTTACATTCTATGGTTCTCTACATAGCAGTACTATTAGTTACTTAATATGTTCCACTAGTCTTGGTCTTACGGAGCTCTGGTGGCTTAGCGTAAAGAATTGCTGTCAATGCAAAGTTAATGGTTCAAATTCACCAATTGCTCAATAGGAGAAAGGTGAACAATCCCCTCCCTTGTGAGTTACTGCCTCTGTAAACCCGCTGACCCTCAGGTCAACTATGAGTCGGTTCTGGGTTCTAACTCGACAGTACTGAAGAACAATAAGTCTTCATCTTAAGGCGGGGGGG
>NW_006400183.1:568724-574305 GCF_000299155.1 Elephantulus edwardii | reverse complement strand
TAAGTTTTCACTGAAATTAATAACAAATTTAAATTTTTTTAAAAAAGAATTAAGTTAGAGTAAGGATGGCAATGGATTTATAACTGCTCAAGCTAGTTATTTATTCAAATAAATAGGGGGGGGAAGAGCTGAGGGTAGAGAGAGGGGAAATCAAGGGGTCATGAAATTTGGGGTAGGGAGTTAAAAAAAAACCCAACACGGGAGATGTAAATCAAAACAACTATAAGATATCATCTGACCCCAGTAAGAATACCAAAATTCAATAGAACAACAAACATCAAATGCTGGCGAGGTTAAGGAGAAACTGGAACCCTTATTCACTGTTGGTGGGAGTGTAAAATGGTACAACCGCTATGGAAGGCTGTATGGTGCTTTCTCAAAAAAGTTGCAAATAGAAATACCATTTGACCCAGCAATTCCACTACTGGGAATTTACCCTAAAGAAACCATAACTGCCACTCAAGCAAATATATGCACACCCATATTTATTGTGGCTTTGTTCACAATAGCAAAGAGCTGGAAACAACCCAAGTCCCCAGCAACAAACAAATGGATAGAGAAGCTCTGGTATATTCGCACAATGGAATAACATGCAGCATTGAAAAACAAGGAACTCATGAAATATTATGAAAAATGGATAACCCTGGAGGACATTATGCTGAGTGAAATGTCTCAGTCATAAAAAGACAAATATTGCATAGGATCACTGTTATAAAACAGGACTGACATCAGGGTTAAGAAAAGAAAGAAAAGGAGGGGAGGAATGATGTATATTACATAGAAACAGATGAGGGAAAGAACTGTTTAAAAGGGACATATGAATGGGTATTCTTGTCATTACAGTAGTCCAGAGCAAAGGCTGCATAGTGAAGTGGACTTGGGGGGAGGTATTGCATAACAATGAAAGAGTTTTTCTTTTTCTTTTCAAGAAGAGTGCATTGGGGGAAGAGGGGAGGAAGGGAGAAAAGAGCAACAATAAATGACTAGAAACCCTAAGTCTCTGTAAACTTTTATTAAAATTAATTTTTAAAAAACCAACACATGTACATAAAGAAATACAATGCAAACAAATTATTGTATGAAAACCAGTATTTTTTAATATTTCAGGAGCTATTTTTAGCTTTAAGTTTAAAAATTACCTCAGAGCAATCATTTCAGAGTTCACTAGTTGTAAAAGAAAAAAAAGGGGGGGGAAAACCCAAATCCAAATATGCTGACGAGATAACTTGGTTCCAGCTTATGGTGACACTCCATTGTGTTTCCAAGGCTATAATAGGATGAGACTACCTAATTTTCCATAGAGTAGATAGTATACTGGAGCTGTTGATCTTTTGATTGGCATCCCAACACTTAACTGGCTACATTACCAAGTCTAGGATCTATGTCCATTTTAAATTCTGTTCTGCATTTCACCCCTTTTGACTGAGGTTTTTCTATAGAGTCTTTAACCAAAATGTTGAGAAATGGTTGCCAAGTACCAATCAGTTGGGGGATCTCAGAGCAAAAGAAGGGGTTGTTCAGTTAGCTACATATTTCATTCCTTCCTTTCTGATTCTATTCCTTCTTGGTTTAGACAAATAGAGACAAGTTGTGTGTTGGATGGTCATTTGCAAGCTTTTAAAACCTCAGGCACTGCTCTGATAAAAAGAAGCACATGTCTGTAATTAGGTCAATTAACTGCAATGTCTCATGAAATCTTTACCCTAGACCTCAAACCAAAGAACCAAATTCCAAGACGTATTTGATTGTATATAATTCCATAGGATTTTCAATAACTGATTTTTCAGAAGTAAATTTTCACATTTCTTCTGAAAGAACTCCAGTGAAAATCCATCTTTAACAATTTGTATCACTCAGATACTTCATCAAAACCAACCATAATAATTTGTATTTATTCAGTAATTAGAGTTTACTAAGAGTTTTATACACACTAACCCATTTCATTCTCACAACAAAGAGATTTATACTATTATTAAAAAGTATACACAAAAAAAAAAAAGTATACACAGATTTAGAAAAGTTATGTGACTAGCCATTACACAGTCAGCAAGGGATGGAATCTGGTTTCATTGTAGACTAGCTGACTTCGGGGCTGACATTTCAGTATCTTTAAGACCTGTTACAAAGTCCTTTTGGCTTCTGAAACAATCTCATCTGTGTCTATGAGTCTTGGTTATTTTCTATGATAATGGTTTTCCTCTACAACCTAATTCTAAGTCACTCAGGACAGATTTTCTATCTTCTACTACTTTGCACTATCTGTGTTGCTAGGAGGGGTTATTTCTTAGAGAGGGACATCATGTTTGGAAAGGAAGGATGGTAAGAGAGGAAAACCCTCAACCAGTAGATTGACACAGTAACTGCAGCAAAGGGCTCAAGTGTGTCAGAAATCTTGGGATGGCACAGGATAGGAAAGGATTTAGATCTGTTATTCACAATGTCACTATGAGTCATATTCAACTGGACAGCATCTAACAATAACAAAGCATCCAGGGCCAAACATAATAATAAAAAAATCATTTACATGAGCCATTTTATAGGTAGTTATAGTTAAAATATTAACACATTGAAAGGAAACCTAAATCTGCTCCACACTTAATGCAACTATTTTTCTGTGATCTCCTTTAATCTTAGCTACATGCACCATAAGATGTGTTATTATTATTTTTGTGGTTTGCTTATTAAACCCATTTGTAAATCTTTTCCTATTTTGAAAAAAATAAGATAAACTTTTTCTATTTTTTCAGCACATTCATATATGTGGTGTTTTTTTAAGTCTGGACAGGATGGCTTATTGTCATTAGGGTAGGGAATATTAGTTCTACAGCAGAATTTTCTTCACCTGTACAGGAAACCACTGTTCACATCTAATTTACTTTAAGTGCAGCCTCTACCCATGTATCAGCATTGCAATGATGCTAACCAGGTTTCAGCAGTGCTAACAGATAATAATGGACTAAGAAGGACATCTTTGTTACCTACTTTGAAAACTCAAGCAATAAAAACCCTAGAAACCACAATGGTCCAATCCCTAAACAATGTCATCATGGTCCAGGACACAGTATCCTGGACCATCATGGAAATTGTTCTGTTGTGCTTGGAGACACCATGACTTAGCAGCAGAAGTCTAAAAATTCTAAGCAGGATGATTTATATGACATTAGATAAACATTCAGACATGTTTTTCTCATTTCTATGTCAATGGTTTCCATGGGATATTTAAAATGCCAAACTCATGGTATGGTCTGACATGCAGCTGACAGGCAGCCACACACAATGCAGAAGTCAGTCATAAGTAGGGAGATAATTTCTGTATACTTAGAAATAGTGTATACCGTTCTCATGAGAATCTTATATGAC
Source organism: Elephantulus edwardii (assembly GCF_000299155.1). NCBI lineage: Eukaryota > Metazoa > Chordata > Mammalia > Macroscelidea > Macroscelididae > Elephantulus > Elephantulus edwardii. Next base: position 570,945 of record NW_006400183.1, on the reverse strand, counting down.
GTGAGATTCCAGAAAAGGGGGATCTATGAAAAGGCCTGTGTTAGAATCACCAGCTAGATGATGGAATAAAAGGATGCATTTGATTAGATAAGATTTGATTAGATTTTATAAGATTTGGGAGATAGTATCTGAAAGTGAGTATAACAGACAAGAGAAAGAATATCTGAGAAATAGAATCAATACTAGTATTAAGTTGATTCTGACTCATATCAATGTTCCATCAAATTTCACAGGCTATAAATCTTTCTATGAGGAGACTGCTCATCTTTTGGTTAGCAGTAAAATACGTAATGTTATATCACCAGAAATCCTCAGAACTAGAATAAATGAGCATTTAAAAGCATAAATGGAATTCTTTTACACAGGAAAAATATTTTATTCTCTGGATTTTCATGCAGATAGAGAGAAGCAATGGAAAAAGGAAACCACACCAGCATCTCTGAATTCGTCCTCCTGGGCTTCTCCAATTGGCCAGGACAGCAGGCCCTCCTCTTTGCACTTTTCCTGTGTCTCTACCTAACAGGGCTGTTGGGGAACATACTCATCTTGCTGGCCATCACCTTGGACCAGCACCTACACACACCCATGTATTTTTTCCTCGCCAACCTGTCCTTTGTAGACCTCTGTCTTACCTCAACCACAGTTCCCAAGCTGTTGTTAAACATTCAGTCACAGACTCAGTCCATCTCCTATCCTGCTTGCCTGGCTCAGATGTACTTCTGCATGATGTTTGCCAACATGGACAATTTCCTTCTCACAGTCATGGCATATGACCGTTATGTGGCCATCTGTCATCCTCTGCATTATTCTACCATTATGACCCATCATCTCTGTGCCTGCCTGGTGGCTGCTCCCTGGGTCATTGCCACTCTGAACCCCCTCTTGCACACCCTTATGATGGCCCGTCTGCACTTCTGCTCTGACAATGTCATCCACCATTTCTTCTGCGATATCAATTCTCTTCTCCCTCTATCATGTTCTGACATCAGCCTTAACCAGGTCATGGTTCTAGCTGTCGTGGGGCTAATCTTTGTGGCACCATCAGGCTGCATCCTGGCATCCTATATCCGCATCATCTCTGCTGTGATGAAAGTCCCATCTGCCCAAGGAAAACTCAAGGCTTTTTCCACCTGTGGATCCCACCTTGCTTTGGTCATTCTTTTCTATGGAGCAGTCACAGGGGTCTACATGAGTCCTTCATCCAACCATTCAACTGAAAAAGATTCAGCAGCATCAGTAATTTTCATGGTGGTGGCTCCTGTACTGAATCCTTTCATTTATAGCCTAAGAAACAATGACTTGAAAGGAGCTTTAAAGAAAGCCCTAAGTCAGAGCAAAATCTTCTCCCAGTAACTTGTACTGGCTAGGAATTCAACAAAAGGCAAATTTTAACAAGATTAAAGATCCCATTACATGATCATAATTACAAAGTTGTTATTACATACCTAAATTTGACATAATCTAAATTTTCTGCAAACTCCAGAAATAGCATCATCACAATCACTACCCATAAGAACGCTATTAAAGATTACCAATGTGGATGGCCTACTGGTAATAATCTACATTGCAATCTCAAAGGCATGCAGTTAGAATTCACTAGCTGCTCCATAGGAGCAATAAATAACTCCTTCTGAAAATGAACTGGAGGGTCAGCTATAGTTTGGTTCTGACTCAATGGTACACAACAACAATGTAGACAAATACTTATACATAAAGTTCCTGACAATTACAAGAAAATTAGCATTTGAATGTATAGGGAAGAGACCTCAGGCAGCTCAAATTAACATCAGAATAAAAACAGGGAATGCAGTGTAGTAGATATCCCCAAATCTGTCCTCTTTCTAGAGTGAACAGAGTAGATGACCACATTGTCATGCATGAAAAAAATTACAGAACAATGTTTCCATGAAATTCAAAGTTCAAACTCTATCTGCAATGCTCACAAAGGGCAAAGAGAGTAGTGCGGGCTGAAGAGGTCAAGAAAAGTGTCATGGAAAAGACAACACTTGGTCTGATTCTTGAATGACGAGTTTTATATAGGAATGAAGAGAACACTTAAAACACATGTGAAGGATCGTAGGTTAAAAGGAGGCACTACCTGTCAACCAAGAATACTGTACCCAGCAAAATTATCCATCAAATGTGAAGGACAGATCAAGATATTCCCAGAAAAGCAAAACCTAAGAGAGTTTGTAAAAACAAGACCAGCACTGCAGGAGAA
>NW_006400183.1:551516-563744 GCF_000299155.1 Elephantulus edwardii | reverse complement strand
GCCAACCCAAAGGCAGAGGGTTCAAATTCACTAGCTGCTCTGCAAAACCAAGATATGCAATTTACTCACATGCAATTTACAGTCTCTGAAAACCTGCTAGAGGGTAAGCTATAAATTGATTATGACTCAACAGCATAACAAGTCATAGTCTTTGTCACTATTATACAATGTTTGGGTGGGGCTATGGAAAGATGCTTATGGACATTTAATACAAATGCAAATAAGTTTCCTGGAGCCCCTTTTGGGTGAGGACATGCAAATAAAGCATATGAAACCCTAATGGAGGAATTGGTCATTTTTAGTATCTGTCTAGGCTTAAAGAAAGGAAGAGAGAGCTATAACTTGGAAAACAATTGAGAGCACCATAGGGTTGCCTTAATCAAAGAACTGCATCCTGAGTTGTCCCTATTATTACCAAGTTGACCTAAAACCCACGTTGTACCGTTACTTCCCTAAAGTCGCAAGTATGGTTTGATAATTTTGTTAAGCACTGCAGTAAATTACTGAACCCAAGACAGGAGGGAGAGTAGTGAAGGGAGGGTTGATAGAGTTGTCCAACAATTTGGAAAAGTTGGCCATTTGGGAATTTTTTTTTTATTGGTAAGTAAAATTTGTATTTAGAATTAGCCAAATGGACTCCGTTTAGATGATCCCAATTTTGGTGGCAACATCCAAAGAATCCTAGTCAGGAGCAAGATGAACATAGGCTACCTTCTTTCTATCAGGCCTAATCAAGGTATTGACCTTAGTCACAACAAGGTCATAGTTTCTTTACAACTTATTTAATGTGGTGCTTATTGGTCTTGACATCTACAATGAACAAAAGTGTGTTGTTATCTTCTACCTTCTTCATGGCTGACAAGTGGTCAGGAGAAACTTGATGATGGCATAGTGATCAAGTTTGTTTCTCCTAAGTGCTCTCTTCCAGACGTTTGGGCTGCCTTTGGAGTTTTAGGCCACTGGAAGGTGGGTGACGTGCAGCTCTTCTTTTTTTGTGGCTGTAGATGCCCTTCAGGAATACCTTCTTGGCCTTTAATGTCTTTCCTTTGGTTTTAGCTTTGGGAGAGGATGGGGCTTTCTTCTTTGCTTTGAGTGCCATCTTCATAGAAAGGCCCATATGACAATCTTTAATCTCTATCTCATCGCGGGAGAAAGGATGTGCAGTCTCCTCCCCTTTGGACTAACACCTCTGAAAACACGCTAGAGGGTCAGATATAGATCGGTTCTGACTCTACAGCACTCAACAACAACATAGGAACTAGCTTTATGTTACATTGATCCTTATAAATAAGTCATTTAAGTACCCATCGTTTCTTGTTACAATAAATAAACAGTTTCATGTAAAGCATTTAATGTAGTTTAGTCACATGATTAAAGTTCGTAAGTATCAGATATGACCGATCATATGTTGCTCCTCCAGAACCAGGTTGTCTACATTACAATTTTATTGTCAACTCACTGCCAAGTTCAGGAGATACACAAACTGATAGAATATGAATGTATTTTGGAGATTGTTCTTGTTATACTATTTCATTAGTGGCTCCAAGGACCCTTGAGGATGGCAAAGTCCGCATATGTTCAAGTTCTTAAATTAAAACGTATTTTATAGATTGGTGGCTAAGGTGCCCCTGATCCAGGCCATACATAGTCTTCGCTATTGCTTGCTATGCATCAGAGCTGGACAATGACTAGGGATGATAGAAAGAGAATTGATGCCTTTGAGCTGTGGTGTTGGAGAAGAGGGTTGAATATACCATGGACTGCCAAGAGAACAGATTCGCCCTAGAGAGGAGTGAAGCCAAACTACTCCTTGAAAGCAAGGATTCTGAGGCTTTGTCTGACATAATTTGGGCATGTTGCAAAGTGGGACCGGTCCTTGGAGAGGGACATCATGCTTGGAAGGGTGGAGGGACCGAGAGAGACCATCGATGAACTGGATTGATCAAGTGACTGGAGTAATGAGGGTAGGTGTGTTAGAGACAGTAAAGTTGACACAGGATAGAGCCTTTTTCAAGGCTGTTTGTTGTACTTAGGGTCCCTATGAGTCGCAAGGGACTGGACGACACGTAACACATTGCCTACACATCTTCCCACATACTGAGTGGGCCCCACTTCACGTTTATCAGCTAAGTCTCTTGTTGTAATTGTAATGGGGAAAATCTAGGTGGCCACTGGAACGCAGCAGAGTTAAGTTTACTGGGGTAAATCAACCCCCACAAGGAGAATGTCTTGTCGTGTGGAGGATCGAGGGTGTATTAGCTGAAACTCAGCCACTCTCTTTCCGCGCAAACTCACAAGCCTCTGTGGCAGGAAGCCAGGGGTGGGGGCGGCAGAGGGCGCGCGTCGTCCTTTCACCGGAAGTGTCCGATCGGAAGCAACTCGGCCAAGAGGTAAACCCGGATTCGGAGGAGGTATGCGGAACTGTATCTTCTCCAAACAGGCAGTCCCTCCCATGTTCCTTCAGGGAGGGCAGTAGCCTTGAAACGACCGGGATCCGAGATCACAGAAGAGCCTCGGGGAAAGGTGGAGTCAGGTTGGGTATGAAGAGGTTTTTGCGCTCCAGATCTTTAGGGGCTGGCGGTCTCCATAGTTCTCTGCTGCGCGTGACGTCATTATGGAGGGCTGCGAGGGCGTGGTTCTTAGGGTCGCGGGCTGCCCTCCTGGCCTTGACAGGGCCTACAGGGTCTCACTCTGGGACCAGAACGGGTGGCAGCTGATTTCAGTGGGCTGCTTTCCGCTAGAAGAAACTGCCTAAAGACCACGAACGCATGTTTTCCTAGAGAAGAGTAGCCTACTTTTCACAGAAACGTGGAGACAACCCTAGATTCTCCATGAAATTTATTGACGTAGTAAATATTTAGTACTTCCTGTAAGCCAAGGATGCAGTGAGACCAAGACTGAGCCCCTACCCTGTTTCTATACCAATAGACAATAAAACAGACCACTGAAATACTAGAAAATGCCTAAATATGAGAAACACAAGGAGCTGTGGGAGCTTTTAAGAGTGGCCTACCCCTACACCTCCAGCCTTTCTTCCCCAGTACAGATTTTGAAACATGTTCTGTAGCTTCTACTGGATTTCCTCCAACTAACGTTCTTACACCAGCCAGACTTCTAAAACCTACAAATTGAAACTCCACTATGCTTCTGTTTGTTACACATCTGCTTGCCATTTTTGTCACTCCTTCAACATAGTGATTGGTAGGCAGTAGATGCTTAGTGCATATTTACTAGCTTAGAGTTAAGGCAATAAATTAGTTGTGGGAGATTTCAGATCCTTGAGGATTAGGTAATTCCACCTGGAGTTGTGGACTTGGTTTTTGATAGAAGTGAATTACTTAGAGATAGAACTATCAGCTTAGGAGATATAGCACCAGTCCCTGTGTAGTAAATAATTAAAGTGATCATTAGTGTAAAAAAAAAAAAGTTTCTTGCAAGAAAGGCCTGGCAGTCTATTTCTGAAAGCCTTATGAATCAAAATTCTACTCTGAAATGCATGGAGTTGCCATGAGTTTGGACCCATTCAATTACAGCTGGTACATTATTCAAATTTTACTGCCCATCATCCTGTGTTAGTAATTAACTGCAAAGAATTGGAGTATTATCTGGTAAACTGTTAATTAGCACGTCTAGGAAACATAAAATGTGAAATTAGTCCCTAGTACTCCAAATCTTAAGTGTTTCACTGCTAACCAGGCAGTTCAAACCCACTCATTGGCTCCATGGGAGAAACACCTGATAATCTGCTTCCCTAAAGATTGCAGCCAAGAAAATCTTATGAGGCAGTTACACTCTCTCATGGGGTCAATATTAGTAGGAGTTGACTCTATGGCACCCAACAACAGTAATAGCAAAAGGACTGGCACAGTAAAATATACTGTTTCACCAAACCTCTTCCCCTACCCTTATGTTTTTCTGCCATTACAAACTTCTGTCCATGTCATCCTCACTCAAAAGAACCCTGGTGGTTTAATATATAATGTGTTGAGCTGCTAGCCAAACAGTTGGTGGTTCAAATCCACTAGCAGCCTTATGGGAGAAATAAGGACATTCTTCTCCCATAAAGAGTTATGATTTCAAAATCCCCATGGAAGAGTCATACTTGAATGATGGCAGTGGGTTATCTCTACTCAGACTCTTTTCCGAGGTTTAATATTGGAGCCCATGTTCTTCCATTTATACTGTTGTAGAATTAATCCTGATATTTATCCTCACTTGCCTTTTCTGTGCATCTTGTCTAAATCTATTATTCTTGTCTAAATCTAGTATTCCTGTTACTGACTCCTTTTCATAATTTTCATAGTGTTTGCAGCATTGGGCTCAAGTGTGTCAGAGATAATGAGGATGGCACATTTTTGGACAGGATTTAGATCTGTTGTTCATAGGGTAGCTGTGGATTGTACCTGTTGGAACCTATCAACACTCATTAACATTTTCAAAAAGACATCTTACGATCTTAAACATAGAACATCCAAACCAGAAGTCATTTCAAGCTATCTTCATTTCTCCTTTTATTCATTCATTCAATATATGTGAGACTTTCAGAATAATTATTAGTAATTTATGATCCTCAATCTCATGGAATTCCAGTAAATTCATTTTAAAACATCTAATAAAAGGTGATAGGTGTTTTATTTATAACAAGTACATGTTTTAGGAACTCAGAAAAAGTGTATGGATTCCTTTCAGAGTTAGAGTTTTTAGGCATCACAGTTATTGTACTCTGAAAACTCTTAACCTTCAATCTGCTGTCTATTCCTCCTTCCTTAACTCTCCCTATCTCCTCAATCTGTCTGAATTTTTCTCATCCCTTACTGTCCAGTTTAAGCTCTCTAGAAAATATTTGCTACTATTTGCATATATCACACATAATCTTTTTCCACCTCAGAACCATTAGAATATTCATTGTCTCTATGATGAATTGTGTTTAATAAGTTAGCTCTGGTGGCCTACTGGCAAGAAGTGTGCAGTTCGAATCCATTGGATTGTCCATTGGAGAAGGAGGGGCAGTCTCCTCCTGTGCCAGTCAGATCTGATCCTGTGGCACACAACAAGAAAGAAAAAAATGTGTTTAATACTTCAACTTTCACCATTAATCAAGCACTTATAATGTATCTGGAATATGAAATGTTTTATGTCCATGAGTGTTTTATATTAGTTGTTTCCAGCTAGATTGCATACTCCTTGGTAGACTTGGTCTAATACTTTATTTTTCTCTTTTATACTTTAGAGTTGTGCATCAGAATACAGAATTTTTAGGTATACCCTATACTGATTGAATCCACATTTCCTGGGGCAACGACCTGAAATCTCTTTGTAATGAAATTTTCACATGACGAATAGGCAGCAGGTCCAGCCCTGAGCTCAGACTTTCTTGGAAACCACTGCAGGACAATGTCTAACCAAGTGATTTTCATGGTAAGATTATTCCAAAATCTGTCAGTGTATCTGTCAGTAGCAAACATAGTAAAATATTTAGTCAATGGTACTTGGAGACTGATACATTTTTCTGTTATACTCTAGAGCTTCACTTCTAAATGTTAACTTGATTTTTCATTTTAGAAGCAGGCTGACAGTTTTCTTGCAGCAAGATTTAAGTAATTGGTATTCAGTAACTAGATTCCCAAAGGCTAGTAAGCAAGTCATAGCTCTAGTATATAATTTTTTAGTGAGGACATGAGAGGCCATAGTGACCAAGACATGCACTGAACCTGAAACTTGGAAGCAGGGAAGAAATTGCAAGGGAACACTTTCCTGAGACTTGAAAAAATTAAATCGGTTGGGAATCCCAGAACACTTGATCGTTCTAATGTGAAACCTGTACTTGGACCAAGAGGCATTCATCAAAACAGAGCAAGGAAACACTGCATGGTTCAAAATTGGGAAAGGCGTACACCAGGGATGTGTCCTATCTCCATACCTTTTCAACCTGTATGCAGAACAGATTGTCCGAGAGGCTGGGCTCTATGAGGAGAAGTGTGGTGTCAGGATTGGTGTAAGATCTATTAACAGTCTGCGTTATGCAGATCACACAACCTGCTTGCTGAAACTGAGGAGGACCTGAAATGCTTGCTGCAGGGGGTCAAGGACCGCAGCCTTCAGTATGGATTGAAGCTCAATGTCAAGAAGACAAAGATTGTCACTACTGGGCCAATTAGCAGCATCAGGATGGATGGTGAAGAGACTTGATTGTTAACAGCTTTAGTTTGCTTGGCTCGATGGTCAACACTCTTGGCACCAGTAGCCAGGAAATCAAAAAAATGTATTGCGATGGGAAAGTCTGCTGTTAGGGACCTCTCCAGGGTACTGAAGAGCAATGGTGTCACTCTGGAGACTAAGGTGCATCTGATACTGGCTATGGTCTTTGCAATCACTTGTTATACATCAGAGAGTTGGATCATGACTAAGGAGGATAGAAGGAGAATTGATGCCTTTGAGCTGTGGTGCTGGGGAAGAGTATTGAATGTACCATGGACTGCCAAGAAAACAGATTCAACCTGGAGAGGGTTAAACCAGGCTGCTTCTTGGAGGCAAGGATTCTGGGGCTTCGTCTGACATACTTTGGACATGTTGTAAGGAGGGACCGGTCCTTGGAGAGGGACATCATGCTTGGGAGGGTGGAGGGATGGCGCAGGAGGGGAAGACCCTCTATGAGGTGCTTTGATTCAGTGACTGGTGTAATCGGGATGGGTGTGTCAGAGGCAAGGAGATTGGCACAGGATAGAGCACGGTTTAGGGCTGTTGTACATCAGGTTGCTATGAGTCGCAAGCAACTCGACGGCACAGAACAACAAAGAAAATTAAGCTAAGTCTGTTACTTAAGAAATTTAAAAATTACTCATGTTCCAAATTCTGAGTAACAGTCCAAGTTTGTATTTTCTTCGCATTTGTATGGTTAAGGTGGCCATTTTACTTTTTCTTCTTTTCATCCTGTCATCTATTCTTAAAATGAACATCACAGGTAATTCTATTCAGATGCTTTCAATGGCTCCTCAGAACATAAAAAATAAACTCTTAAGTTCATGAATTTGACATTTCAGGCTTTGTACAGCAGGATCCCAACTTTTGCCTCTGTAGTTACCATATACAAACCTACTGAACTTTTGATCTCCTACTTCTGAACTCCACAGTTAACCATTTTAACTTTTCCCTGCTTGTACATTGAAACTTGTTAGCATTGAAACTCTATAGAACTGTTATGGGTTTCCTGGTCTGGCAGGTTTTCTGCCATTAACAGTTTGCAATTTTAACACTCTTAAGGCATTCTAATAAGAAACAAAGGGATGGTCCCTGGTAGTGCACATGTGTATTAGGCTGCAAACTAAATGTCATTGTTTTGGATCCACCAGCCACTCCACAGGAGAAAAATGAGCAATTTCCTCCTGTAATGATTTAACAGTCTAGGAAATCTAATAGAACATTGCTATTAGTTAAAATCGATTTAATGACAGTGGGCTTGGGTATTTATTAAGAATTCTCCCTTAAAGGCAAAACCCAGTAAGTTGTTTTTTTTTTTCCTCTAACGGATTTCTGCCTTCAAGTGTAACTTTTGCAGATTTTGTTTTAATTTTCCATGTTTTTTTCCCAATAGCATAGACAAATTCTACCCATTCTTCACAACTCAGTTTTAAATTCAGAAACCCTTGTGGCATAGTGACTAAAATGCTTGAACCGTAACCTCAGGGTCAGTGTTGTGGTTTTTTTTGGTTTTTTGTTTTTTTTCTTCTGTATTTTTGTTTTAATGAAAGTTTACAGACTTAAGAGTTTCCAGTCATTCATTGTTGCACTTTTCTCCCTACCCACGCCTCCCCCTCCAATTAAGAAAAACTTTCATTGTTATGCAAACCCTTCCCCACCCCCACCCCACCACACCCTGAGTCCACTCCACTGTGCAGCCTTCACTCTGGACTTCTGTAACGACAAGAATACCTATTCATATGTCCCTTATAAACAGTTCCCTCCCTCATATGTTTCAATGTAATACACATCATTCCTCCCCTCCTTTTCTGTCTTCCCTCAACCCTGGTGTCAGTCTAGTTCTTGAATATATGCTCTCTCATTCTTCATTATGCCTGGTGAGTTTCCCTCTAGTAATTCTTCCACCACATTTTTGGTGCCTTCACTTGCTTCTTCCTGTTCTGAGATTCCATGATGCACGTGTTATTTCTCTTGATGGTGTCCCATTTTATTCTTAGGTTTTCTTCTTTTTCCTTTTCATTTTGTGGCTGCTTTTTGCTCTATCTTCTGTTTCACTGGTTCTGTGTTCCATGTCCACGCTGCTCATGTGTCCCTCCATCATGGTGACAGCCTTTGAAACATTGGCCCTCATATTTTTTATCATGGTGTCTTGTTTTTCCAGTGCCACAACACCTCATTTGTTTCATCTACATTCTGGATTGATTTTTTTGAGCTCCTCCTGGTTTTTGCTTGTAGTATCCTGTAATTCTTCAAGTTTGTTGTTCATCCATTGCAAATATTCAATCATTGTTCTATTAAATTCTGTATTGGAAAGTTCCATCAGACTTTCTGGCTTCAGGATTGATACTGTGTCACCCTCTGGGGGAGACATCTTGCTTTGCTCTTGTGTATTGTGTGGAATAGCTTGCTTTCTTTGAGACATTGATTTGTTCTTGATCTGAAGACAATGCTCTAGAGATCAGTTGGGCAGCTAACCCACTTGAGTGTTTCTCTGAACTTCTGACTCCAGGGAAATGGCAGTGCAGAGCCTTTCTCCTGCAGCTGGGTCCCACAGCAGCTCACTGGTGACTTCTCTTATGACCGGGTGCACATGGCTTTGTCTTCCCGCAGCTCCAATGAAGGTTCCGATCAAAATCCTACTGTCCACGTCGCTGCATGTTGGTTGGTCTCGGTGCAGTGTTTGAAGGACTCTAGTGTCCCTGGGGCTTAGCCCATGGGATGGGGTTGGCGATCAGTTCACAGATGTCAAGCTGCCAAGTCACCTATCCTCAGTACATACTCAGTACATCAGATCGGCCCCATGGCTGTGCGCCAGGCCCCCTAGGTCAGTGTTTTAAATACAGTATTCAGAGCTAGAAAGAGGAGATGAGATAAAAAGAAATTAATATCATTATCTTCCCTTTTTTGTGATCTAATGTCACTGTCCTATGTGTTATAAATCCTAACCCATGGTAGTATTGTGGGTAAGGCATTTGACTCATAATCAAAAGTTTTGCAGTTTGAACCATCTCATTGACCTCCTATCCAGAGAAATGTGGGACTGCTGCTGTAAAGATAGATGTCTCAGAAACATTTGGGGCACTTCTTCTCTGTCAGACAGGTTATTATGGGTCAGAATTGACTGGACAGTGGTGAGATTGAATTTTAGTTTTAATTTTTACATTTTCCCCGACCATTACAACCCCTGTAATCTTTCAAGTTTTTTAATTTTTTTTAATATTTCTATCATTTTTCTCATTTATTTTATTCTTTTTATAGGACTTATTTATAATTTAATTATATATGACTTGGAGATATTTAATTTTTGTGTATTTTAATTTTTTTTTTAATATGTGTGTGTGTTTACCTTCAAATCGGATCTCACTGGTACGGGAGGAGACTGCCCCTCCTTCTCCAGGAAAACATCTGGTGGATTTGAACTGCGTACCCCCAGGATTGCAGTGCAGCTTCTTGCCATTAGGCCACCAGAACTTCCCACGTTTTTCATTTTTAAAATTTAAATTTTCTTGTTTTTAATTTCAATTTTAAGCTTCTTTGATATAGAAGACATATAAGAGTTATATATTCTACAAGGGGTATCTCAGGCCTTGTAAACATCATATGACATGGAAAGTGATTGATGACTTCTTTGATTTGGTCTTTCCTCATCCTAGTAATACTAATGTTTCAATTCCTCAGGAGAGCTTCTAAAACTGAAGAAGGCACTTTTCAGAGCAGAGTTGAATTTTCCCATAATACATTTTAAACTGACATGGAAGCAGAATCAAGGAAAGCTGTGACTCAGAACCTTCAGACCCCAGAGGAAGATGATGGTCTTCTGATAATGAAGGTAGAAGAAGAAGATTTTACTTGGAGACAGGACACTTGCTTACAGAGAAGTGATCCCCTCAGGCAGGAGCTCTGCCGCCAGCTTTTTAGGCAGTTCTGCTACCAGGATTCTCCAGGCCCCCGAGAGGCACTAAGCCGGCTTAGAGAGCTCTGCCAACAATGGTTGCAGCCAGAGACACACACCAAGGAGCAGATCCTAGAGCTCCTTGTGCTGGAGCAGTTCCTGACCATCCTGCCTCAGGAGTTCCAAGCCTGGGTACGCGAACATTACCCAGAGAGTGGAGAGGAGGTGGTGACAATACTAGAAGATTTGAAGAGAAGCACTGATGAAACATTACTCCAGGTACGTAATGAGATCTAACACCCTTTAAGAATTTGAATATTAAAGTAGGAGTAGAGGGCCTGAGACTGCATATCTAGTGATAACAGTTCTATGTTCACGTCTCCTTTCCTCATTGATAGCACACAACATTTGACAGTTGAACCAGACTTAATTTGTGCTTCTCCAATTTTATTCCCTTTGTTCTTTTATCTAAAATGTTTGCCTGTTTTCAACAAGGATTTCCTCATAAATTCTAATGTACCTTGTTTTTCTCAGGTGTCAGCCCCTACACCTGGACAAGAAATATTCAGAAGAAAGGTGGCATCTCTAGGACCAACACTTAATGTCCAGTTTCAGCCATTAGAGACCAAAGACCTTTATGGATCTTCACAACCCCAGGTCCTGCTGGACTGTGGTAAGGGGAAGGATTTCATATAATGTGCTTATGGAAAGGACATGGATTTTGGGGGTATGGAATGTTAAATATTAAATTGTCCTCCCTGCTTACCTCCTCAGCCCAAATATATGTTAGAATCTTAACCCTTATGTCTATGAATGAAATCTAATCTAACTTCGTGACTTTCCTTAATGCAATCTAATATACTATAAATAATCACTCAGTAGAGGTCATATCAGTGTAGGGTGGATCCTAAACCTAATTGATTCTGAATAATATTAAGAGCACCTTGGACACAAGAAGCTGCAGACACAGGAAAGACAAATATTATCTGGTAGTAACAGAGGCAACTGAATCCACAAGCCCAGAAACTCTAGGGTTGCCAGGTACAAAAAGCTAAAATAAACAAGAGACCTTTCCCTAGAACGACACCCTCAATTCACACTCCTAGCTTCCTAAACCATAAGAAAAGAAATTTCTGCATTTCCACTGTAGTGTTTCTGTTTCAGCAGTACTACAGAGTGTGTCACTAGAGAAGCAGCATAGCAAATCTCCCTTTTCAGAGATCTCTTAGCAGCTATAGGTAATCATTTCATTAGTACCCAGGGAAAAGTAGAGAAACATTTTCCTAGAGATCAGAGCATAATTGGAGGAGGTAGAATAGATAATTTTATTCTTTTCAAGAATATAGTTTCATTTTTAAAAATTACAACAAAGAATAAAAATTAGAGGGGAAAAAAAGAATACTAACGTAGGATAGTCTATATTGCAACCAAATTAAAGAAAAGAGAAATAAAAGAATTGAAAAAATGTCAGAGAAAGAGAGAAGCAGCAAGAGGGAGATAATCCAAGCATATTACAGCCCTTTCATGGATGTATGTCAGCTGCGTACATTTTCTACCTCTCAGGTTTCTTCAGAAACAGCAGCTTCCTGCTTTAAGCATGTTCTGCTGCTGGACAGCGGTCAGTTTAAAACTTCACATAAAACTGAAGAAACAGGAATTGGCACCACATTCACTATGCTGAAAGGGTATTGTGTTAGGTGTGCTAGCATTGTGGAAATGTGATTTTGAAAACTTTCACCTGGCTTTTTTACTAGGAGATAAGCTTGCAAATATATTTCCTGGTTCCCATATGCTTGTGAGGATTTACTTCTCTTGAGAATAAGTTATTCTCAGGCACCATTCTTTCTCAGGCGCCATTCATTGTACCCCCGTGTTGTGGTGTCCCTGATCTGCTGAGTAGGTGTCTTGCAATCTTCCAGGACTGCACTTCTTGTTTCTGAGCTGTAAGTACTATTTTTGCAATAAGAAAGAATTCATTGTGGTGGTAATTTTCCAGAGACACAAATTCCTTTGGTTTTATTTACATGGGCAGGCAATTATTACAAAATTAGGCAATTTCACCCCTTTGTATTTGGAGATATGGTATAGATATTTCTTTCTTTTTTGCAGAATTGACAGTTTGGGGTTTGTTTGTTTGT
>NW_006400183.1:543720-551416 GCF_000299155.1 Elephantulus edwardii | reverse complement strand
CCCCCCCCCCGGAACATCTCTCTTTCTTAGAAATGGCCTGTTTTAAGAAGGATGAAGAAATTCTAGATTATCTCTTCTCTCTACCTGACAACGAGGAGGACTCAGAGGAGGAGTGTGACGAGGATGCCTCACAGGAGCTTACCCGTCTTGTGGGATCCACAGCACATTCTGAAGGTAGGAGCAACACTGATATGGTAGTAGAAAATGAGGAAGCAGTCGATGTCACAGAAGAAAGGATTGAAACAGATGATGATGCTCATGATGAAAAGGAAGGAAATGGAGAGGAATGGTGCGAGGATGTGTCTTACTTTGACAATCTAACCACCTCACTTCAACAACCTGCCAAAGTTTACCCAGACTTGACTGATACAGACACAGAGGTAGATTATTTTTTGTCTGTATTTACGGAAGAAATATTGGAAACTATTAAGGATCAGACAAATCTTTATGCGACCCAGGAGCGAACCAGAAGATACAGAGGGCAAGAGATTAAAAGATCAACCGAAAACTGGCAGCCTACCACTGTTGAGGAGATAAAGGCATTCATTGCTGTGCACATACTGATGGGTATACATGTCTTGCCAGAGTTGAGGCATTATTGGTCTAGTGACCCCCTCTTGGGTCTTGCTTCAGTTCCAGACCTGATGAGTAAAACTAGATTCAAGAAACTGACTGAGAACATCCACTGCAATGACAATTCAAAAGCTGCACCCAAAGGAGAACCTGGCTATGACCGGCTTCACAAATTGCGTCCAGTCATCAATGCTCTCAATAATCGCCTAAAGGAGGTTTATATGCCGTCAAGTATCATGGCAATTGATGAAAGCATGGTACCATTCAAGGGCCGTTCATCAGTAAAACAGTACATGCCTATAAAGCCTGTCAAGCGCGGGTACAAAGTTTGGTGCTTAGCTGATTCACAGACTGGCTTTGTGAGTCAGTTTGATATTTATTGTGGGAAAAAAGGTGTGGACAATAGCTCATCTGTCTCCCTCGGTGAAAATGTTGTACTTAGACTGTGTCATTCGTGGTACCATTCCCATAGGCTCATCGCCTTCAACAATTATTTTACGTCCTATCACTTAATGAAAAGTATGAATGAAAGGGGACTGTATGCTGTTGGCACAGTACGAGCAACTAGAAAGGGGCTACCAGACATGCTGAGGAGGAAGGATAATTTACAGCGTGGGGAATTTCGTTTTCGTACAAAAGGATGTGTGTCAGCAGTAAAGTGGCAGGACAGTAAGCCTGTGACAGTTTTGTCAACATTTCATAATCCAAAGGCTATCACTATTGTCAAACGAAAGAACAAAGACGGTTCTACCACAGTAATCCCTTGTCCAAGAGCAATTGCAGAATACAACACAATCATGGGAGGAGTGGACTACTTTGACCAGAGACGTGAGAGATATGCCATTGGGAGGCGCTCTCTCAAATGGTGGCATCGATTACTCTATTTTCTTATTGACCTTGGTATTGTAAACAGTTTTACAATGTGGAACTGTAACCATGGGGGCAAATGTGACCAACTATCCTTCAGGCTTGCTCTCATTAGGCAGCTTACTGTGGGCCAGAAAAGAAAGAAAAGAGGCAGACCTTCCTTCCTGGTGAGGAACAAGCCAGGAGTAAGTGGTGTGCCAGATGATGTACGGATCCAACAGGTTGGAAAGCATTTGCCTGTCAAGGGATCTAGAAGGCGGTGCCGAGAATGCAGCACTAAGAAAAAGGAGACTAGAACAACAATTATGTGCAGCCATTGCCAGGTGCCTTTATGTATTACCCCATGTTTTGAAAAGTTTCACCAAATAAAATAAAATTGCTAAGATAAAATTATGTTTTTACAGAAAATTCTCATAATTCTAGAGATTACTCCCATAGGATACTCACCTCTGTTCAAAAACTCAGCTATCCAGAAATTCATTGTATAAATACAGCTTTGGGTATGAATGGTCCTAAGAAAAAACAGCTCTCTGTTTTTAATAAATCACCACAAAATCTGCTATAAGGTTTATTATGGAAACATCATCCATCATTTTCTTTTCTTCCATTATTTTAACCCAAGGCTAGCACCTTTCTTCCCTAACATAAGAAAACTCTGTAACAAAGAGGGACTACTTAACTCCAGCACTGTACAGAGTGTCGGAGGCATCCCCTAGAGCACCCTCAAGTTCAAAGATTTACTAGAAAACTTTGGAGATCTTAGAACAGCTGTCATGTGGTTTAATGAAACAACAGGACACAGGTTAAAAGCAGTTATGGATTAAATTATGTCCCTTAAAAATAGATATCAGTTTGACTAGACCAGGATGATTCTTGGTTGTTTGACAATTATATAATGATATCTTCTCTTACTATATAATCTGATGTGATTAGCCAATCAGTTATAAGGGGATTGAAACCTTATATTTAAGTCAACAGCCCTAGTCAATGTATGGGAAGTTTCTTTGACAGTGTAGCCTTCATCACCTTTTATCTTGCAAGAGAAGGACAGACTTTAGAATAGACAAGGAAAAAGCCAGGAGTGAAATATTTCCTTTGGATCCCGGGTCCCTGAGCCAAGAAGCTCCCAGATCCAGGGGAAGACTGACACCAAGACACATAGAAATCTCCAGGAAACACTAGGTCCACAGATGTTAAAAATGGATAAGGACCTTTGCTTTGAGTTGACAGCTTTCCCACAGAGCTGGTTCCTTGAGTCCAGGCTTCTAATCTTGTAAATTCTGAGATAATGATTTCTGTAAAAGCAAGCTACCTGTTGTATTTCTGTTATATCAGCACTTTATAAGACAGGAAGAGTCGACGAAAGACCAGGCTTGAGCTTTCAGTTGTCCTCTTGTTGTAATCATAAAGATATTGCTTAATTCTCCCAAAAATGTTAAATGATAACACCATGAAGTACTGCCAACCAAGGAATCTCACCAAACCTTTGTGTCTGAGGTTTTTTATTGAGAAGTGAAGAGGAGCATCAGTCATGTAGCAAGAGCATCTGTATGACTGACCTTAGGTCCTCATACTCTGGCATCTCAAGCTGTCAAACAGATAGAGTCAAACAGTCAGGGTCAGGGTCTTTACTGTAAATCACATTGTTGGCATGAACTCCCTGGCCAAGGGCCCAAGTAATCAGACACTTTTATCAAGCCAAATATTCCAAGAGCTTAGAACTTATTTTCCAGGAGCCAGTGAAGTCTTATGTGCAGAATTTTAATTCCTCAAGTCTGCTGCATTAATGTTACTGCATTATGAGTACCCTAAGCTCATACAGCATTAATCTTTACTGCACAGAAGTCATGACCACAGTATATACACAAATGAGATAGGTGATGTCTCATTCATAAATAAAAGCCAGCTGTAGAGATCTGACTTGGGCAGGGGGGCAGAGGGGAACCAAACCAACAATGGCAAAAGAGTAGGAACACTATTGGTTATCCTATAGACAAGCTATGTTTAGGTTCTCTATTAGGATAATGGTAACAGAAATGTAAAGAAATTTATATAGGAGACAGTTAATAGAAAGTGTTGCCAGAAGATTGTTGAGCTATGAAAGATAAGGCATGAATCAAGTAATATTTCCCTCACATACATAGCCTTAGAATTTAGATCTTCCCTCCTTGATCTGTATTTGGATCTGCCTTCTTTGATATGGTACCTCCCTCTTTTCTTCCAGTGCCTAATGCTAGAAATATAGACTCAGATCTCCGCAAGATGCCCTCTAGTCATATCTCCTAGTTCGTTATCATTATTTGTCTCCCTGCCTCCTGCACCTACACATTTGCTTCTGATCATCCTCTTCTCAGAGTTTATTGACTCATCAGATACATATTTTCCTCTCTGTAACAACCATTACATACATTGCTTTTAATGATTTTTAAGTAACTTTGTCCATTACACCTGTAATTTGAATGACTATATTTTTAGAGGGAACATCTGAAGGACCAAGATATAATTGCTTGGTGTTCCTAAAAATTCTCTTACAGCCTAGCAAGCACCTGATGAAAATGAAAATAATGGGTCTGTTGGAAATTCAATTGTGTCCTAATGTCATCTCTGTTAGCCCGTGATTCTCAGTAAAATTGACCGTTAATATCCTCAGGTTCCACATCTGTAAATTCAGCCATTCATGAATTGGAAATATTTGGAGAAAGTCAAAAAGCAATTAAATGGTAAAATCAATCCCTCAAAGGCTAAGAGGAAGCATAAAGTGATACTTTTATAGCATTCACATTGTATTTGGGAGCTCTGGTGACATAGTTTAAGAGAGTTGCCAAAAGGCCACACCTCTCTGGCTGTTGGAATTCACCAGCAGCTCCTCAGGAGATAAACTATAATCTCCTCTTGTGGAACCTGCTGGAGGGTCAGGTAAGAGTCAGTTCTGACTTGTTAGTATGAGTAAGTTACGTTGTATTAGGTATTCTAAGTAATAAGAGATGAAGTATATTAGAGGATATGGGAAGGATATATGTAAATATGGTGCAGTTTTCTTTAAGAATCTTGAGTAGCTTCAAATTTGGATGCCCCCAGGGAGTCTACCAACCACTGACCTGAGAATGCTTAGGGATGACTGTATTATCTGTGTATCTTCCATTATTGGGCTCTGTTGTAATTCATAAATCTTGGTGACACTATGGGCAAGGCATTTGACTCTTAACCAAAAGATTGTCTATTTTAACATCAGCCTCTTCTCAAGAGAAAGATTAGATGCTCTACTTTGTAAAGATTTATAGTCTTGAAAACCCTACAGACATTTCTGCTCTGTCCTACAAGTAGGATCTCTTGAGTGTGACCCTGCCTCTTGATGGCAGTGGATTTGGTTTTTTATGACATAAATCATGTGAGAATAAGGGCTGTTGTATTAATGAACCAAGATACACAATCTATAGGATTTAGTCATAAAGCTTTTGACATGTAGAAGAGATTAGACAAGCAAGGACAGTGGAACCTCTGGACCGCCAATAAGGAAGTGCTGGAAGCAGAATGCATCTTTTGGACCTTGGTCCCTTTGCTAAAAACCTCCTAAATCCAAGGAAAGACTTGACAGGAAGACACGTGGAGATCTCCAAGGTATCCCTGATCCATAGATGTTCAGAGACCAGGACCTTTCCCCAGAACCAAGAGAGAAAAGCTTTCCCCTTAGAACTAAATTGAGACTTTACTCTCATATTTGTGAGAGATTAAATTTCTCTTTGTTAAAGTCATTCACTTTAGAATTTCTGTTATAGCCTCACTCATAACTTAGTTTATATGCCAGAACTAGACCTATATGAAAAAATGGAATCAGAGAGAATTATATCCTCTTCTGGATAGAATTTTAACTCAAGGTACATGTTAAAAAGCTCTGATAACATTCCAGACATTTATAAGCCTAGAAACAAAGAAAGGTGAAAAAAAACCCAGAGGACTCTCAAAGAATTCTACCCAAGATCAAGCTTTTAGTAAAATCTTAAACCACAAAAACATCCTTACAAGTGAAATAGTAACCCATGATGTATATGAGAAAGTAGTAAATCTAAACTCAAATGAATCTGTGCCTCAGAAATCATTAAGCACTGCACCAGAGGGTCAAGGGGAATTTAACTTACTATGCATCAAAGAATTTAGACTAGAGGGAAAAAAACAATCATTAATATGGAAAACCTCACAAAAGCCCAAACATTTTTAAATGTAGACGTTTTCAATAAAGAGAAAAAACCATCTGTATTACAAATATGGAAAAGCTTTCAGACTTAGAGCTTGTTAGGTATCAGAAAATCCACACTGGGGAGAGACTCTGGAATTTGGAAGAGATTGAAGGGAACTCAGATCTTACAAGATAACAGAATTCACAGTGGGTAAAGACACTTTGAATATGGGAGACCATTCAGCATGAATTTACCTACACCAGAGAGGAACACTCTGAAAGTTAAGGAAAAATTTCAGAACTAGTTTCCCATCTTATTCAACATCTGAAACCACACTGAAGGAAAGCCCTCTATGTGTAGAGTGGAGAAAGCCTTCAGTCAGAGCTTATACTTTAATCAACATCATGGAATTCACATGAGAGAAAAACTATATAAAATAATTAAATTCGGGGTATATTCCCAGTAGTGGAATTGCTGGGTCAAATGGTATCTCTATTTGCAACTTTTTGAGAAAGCACCATGCCACTTTCCACAGGGGTTGCACCATTTTACACTCCCACCAACAGTGAATAAGGGTTCCAGTTTCTCCACAACCTCCCGAGCATTTATTGCTTGCTGTTCTGTTAAATTTTGCTATTTTTACTGGGGTGAGATGATATCTCATAGTTGTTTTAATTTGCACCTCTCTTAGGGCTAGGGATTTTGAGCATTTCTTCATGTGCTTGTTAGCCATCTGAATGTCGTCTTCGGTGAAGTGCCTGTTCATATCCTGTGCCCATTTTTCTATTGGCTTCTTTACCTTTATCTTGTTGTGGTGCTTAAGTATTTCATAAATTCTGGATATAAGTCCCTTATCTGATATGTTATTACCGAATACTTTTTCCCAGTCAGTGGCTTCCCTTTTTACCCTGTTGGAGAAGTTTTTGGATGTGCATAGGGATTTGAGTCTTAGAAGATCCCATTCATCTACGTTATCTTCTCCTGGTTGTAGGTTTTCCAGGATACTGGGAAGACTGTTTATGTTGTGGATTAGGACTTCTAGTGTTGTTCCTAGCTTTTCTGTAATGAAGTTTATAGTCCTTGGTTTTAGTCCTAGGTCCATGATCCACCTTGAGTTGTTTTTTGTGTATGGAGTGAGGTGTGGGTCTTGCTTGAGTCTTCTGCAGATATTTTTTCAATTTTGCCAGCACCATTTGTTAAAAAGGCTGTCGTTTCCCTACTTAACTGATTTCATTCAGGGGTGGGGGGAGAAGAACGAACTGGGGAGGAGGGTAGAGAAAACAATGCAACAATGAATGAATGAGAACCCAAAATCTCTGTAAAGTAAATGTTCATTAAAACTAATAAAATTTAATAATTTAAAAAATACTTAAATTCATGTAGAAATACTAAGCCACATGGCCAGCCCGAAGGCACATGGTTCAAATCTCTCATCTACTCTGAAAGAAAGATGAGCACTCTCCTGTGGATTAACTGGCTCTGAAAACTCCCTAGAAGGTCAGTGATGGGTCCTTTCTGACTTGATGGTACACAATAGGGAAAACCAGGTGGCTTAGTGGTAAGAAGTTGTGCTCTTCGCCCAAATTTCAAATCCACCACCTGCTTCTCTGGAGAAAGATGGGCAGTCTCCTTCCACACAGCTATAAGTCATTTTATTTTGTTCAATGGCAGATAACAAGGAAATAGCAAAACATCAAAAACATTGAATATAAATACTGGACACAATCAGTGATTGAAATACCAGTATCTCAGATTTGCTGTTCAATATATGATATTCAGTTGTTGGAATATACTTTTTTTAATTGACTGTTAGAGTCAAAACATAACAGAATTTGTTGTTGTTGTTGTTGTTATGTGCCGTCGAGTTGTTTGTGACTCATAGCAACCCTATGTACAACAGCCCTAAACCCTGCTCTATCCTGTGCCAATCGCACTGCCTCTGACACACACATCCCGATTACCCCAGTCACTGAATCAATCCACCTCATAGAGGGTCTTCCCCCTCCTGCGCTGTCCCTCTACTCTACCCAGCATGCCCCAGAATCCTTGCCTCCAAGGAATAGCTTGGTTTAACCCTCTCT
>NW_006400183.1:511998-543620 GCF_000299155.1 Elephantulus edwardii | reverse complement strand
CCAAAGTATGTCAGACGAAGCCCCAGAATCCTTGCCTCCAAGGAGTTGCTTGGTTTAACCCTCTCCAGGATGAATCTGTTTATTTTCTTGGCAGTTCATTTGTTGTTGTTGTTATGTGCCGTCGAGTCGTTTGCGACTCATAGTGACCCTATGTACAATAGCCCTAAACCGTGCTCTATCCTTTGCCAATCTCCTTGCCTCTGACACACCCATCCTGATTACCCCAGTCACTGAATCAAACCACCTCATAGAGGGTCTTCCCCTCCTGCGCTGTCCTTCTACTCTACCCAGCATGATGTCCCTCTCTAAAGACCTGTCTCTCCTTACAACATGCCCAAAGTATGTCAGACGAAGCCCCAGAATCCTTACCTCCAAGGAGCAGCCTGGGCAGTCCATTTAGGGGAGGCTAATAAGCAAATTAAGCAAGCATATACATACCTAAGCTATAAAAAGCTCAGACTGTACTTGAGGTACTGGCAAAAAACAAGACCCCAGGAATTGATGGGATATGAATTGAAGTGTCTCAACAAAGAGATGCAGCCCTGCATGTGCACACCAGTTTGTGCCAAGTAATTTGGAAGACGGCTGCCTAACCAGCTGACTGGAAGAGATCAATGTTTACTCACAAAAAAAAGTGACCCAACAGAATGTGGAAATTACTGAGCAATATCACTATTAAATGCAAGTAAAATCTTGCTGAAGATTATCCAAACCACCTGGAACAGTACATCAAAAGAGAACTGCCAGAAAGTCAAGCTGGGTGTAGAAGAGGCCATGATACCAGGAATGTCATTGATGATACAAGATTTATCATGCCTGAAAGCCTCTGCTTTACCACAAGGAAGCTTGTGGAGGTTTTGCCACACAGGCATTTGACTGTGTGGAACTTAACAAATTATGGTTAACATTGAGAAAAATGGGAATTCCAGAATGGTGCCTTATGTTCATGCAGAACTTAGACCAAGAAGCTATCATGTGAACAGACCAAGGGAATACTGTTGTTATGTGCCATCAAGTCGCTTGCGACTCATAGCAACCCTGTGTACAACAGCCCTAAACTCTGTCCTGTGCCAATCGTACTGTCTCTGACACTCCCATCCTGATTACCCCAGTCACTGAATCAGTCCACCTCATAGAGGGTCTTCCCCTTCTGTGCTGTCCCTCCACCCTCGCAAGCATGATACCCCTCTCCAAGGACCAGTCCCTCCTTACAGCATCTCCAAAGTATGTCAGACGAAGCCTCAGAATCCTCACCTCTAAGGAGCTGCCTGGTTTAACCCTCTCCAGGATGAATCTTTGTTTTCCTAGCAGTCCGTGGTACCCTCAATACTATTCTCCAGCACCACAGCTCAAAGGCATCAATTCTTCTATCCTCCCTAGTCATTGTCCAACTCTCTGACGCGTAACAAGTGATTGCAAAGACATGGTTTAAAATCAAGAAAGGTGTTTGTCATAGCTGTATCCTTTCTTTATTCCTATTTAATCTATATGCTGAGCAAATCATTCAAGAGACTAAACTATGAAGAAAAGTGTGGTATCAGCAGGAAAACTCATCACAAATCTGAGTTCAGCATATGGTACAACCTTGCTTACCTTGAAAAGTGAAGAGAGCTTGAAATGCTTGCTGCAGAAGATCGAAGACTACAGCCTTCAATATGGATTACATCTCAACATTAGAAGACTAAATCATGCTACATGGTGAAAAGATTGAAGTTGTCAGTGATTTCCACCATCAATACTGCTGACACCAGCAGTCAGGAAATCAAAAGATATATAGAATTGGGTAAATCTGCTGTCAAGGACCTCTCTAAGGTATGAAGTAGCAATGATATAAATTTAGACTTAAGATGCTCCTGAGTCAGCCATCATCTTTTCAGTTACAAGTTATGCATCTGAAAGTGACTAAGGATGACAGGAGAAAAATCTATGCCTTTGCGTTGTGATGTTCAAGAAGAGTACTAGAGTGCCAAAAGGAAAAGCACATTTGTCTTGGAGAAAGTGCAGCCAGGGTACTCTTTGGAGCCGAGGATAATGAAGCTTTGCTTTATATATTTGGGGCATTTTGTTAGGAGGGATTAATCATTGGAAAAGGACATCATCCTTGGAAAGGTGGAGGATCAGTGAAAGAGGAAGAAAGACGTTCAATGAGATGGATTGACATGGTGACTGCAACAATGGACTCAGGTATGTGAAAGATGAGGATGTCACAGGATGGAACAGGGTTCAGATATATTGTTCATAGGGTCACTATGGTTCATATTCAACTCAACAGCACGTAACAACAACCACAACCCTAGTCACTTGGTAGGAATTAGAAAGACAGTAGTTAGAAAATCATGTTAAGTAATCAATCCTGTAATCCATTGCACTGCAGTTCCCTAACAACAGTTTGTTAAGTAGTAATTGCTTTGAAATTCTTTCCAGTTAGAGAAACTAGTAACATTTAAAATAAGAGACAGCCAGAAAATTAATTTGTTTCATAAAAAGTGAAAGCAGATCACACATTGTTATTAAAAAGGAGTCTCAAAGTCTTTAAATGGACTAAAGCCCCATGGGAGACCCTTTGCTAAGAATTTTTATTCTGGGAGACCACAATTTCAAACTATGATTTATGTTTTTGGTGAGCAAGCTTGGGTTTTCCTCCTTTAACATGATGCTGTTTTGGGTCCATCTTCAAACATTGTAAACTGAATATATTTGCAATAACTTCAAATCTCTTGTTATTAAAAGGGTAGGAGAAGAAGAGGTGAGTCTTGAGTTGGACCAGGAATACTACAATCTACCACCTAAGTCTTATATGTGAAGCAATAAGCTGGTTTATTTTCACTTGGATGCAGGTGGGCTGAGCTCTCAAATTAGATGTCAGCAGCTCTTGCTGTTAGTGGGAGATTTATATACAGAAATTGTTGGTGGGTTCAGCAGATCACATGAGAAAGTCTTGGTCAATATTCTGTTGGCGCCTTTTTCTTATTTGCACGTGTAGTCTTAGGTTAGCTTGTCTTCTGTAGTATTCTTGTAATGTCTTTATTTTGTAAATTCCGCTTTCTACTGGTAGAACTAGGGGTAGGGGTTTTCCAGCTTTTTGAGAAAATGCTAGACTGCTTTCCATAGTAGTTAACCATTTTACACACCCACCAGCAGTGAATAAGGGTTCCATTCTCTCTACAACTTTGCCAGCGTTTGTTGTTTGCTGCTCTGATATACTTTTCTGCTGTTGCTGGGATCAGATGATAGAGTTGTTCAGTGTAGCGCTTCTTTTTTTTTTTTTTTTTTTCCTCAGGAGGAAAGAAATAGAGAATTTATTCAAACTTTGAGTTGCAATACTGAAAGATGTTTTTGTTGTTATTGGCTGCCATTGAGTCAAGTACGACACATAGCAACCAAAAGAACAGAAGATCTGAGTCCTATTCTATCCTGTGTCATCCTCATACTTCCTGACACATGAGACCTTTGCAGAAGTCACCATGTTATTTCACCTTGTTGAGGGTCCTTCTCCCCTTCCCCAATCCTTCACTCTTCCAGCATCACGTCCTTCTCCAAAGAACAGCCCCTTCTAGCAACATGCCCAAAGTATGTGAGGCAAAGCCTCTTGGTTCTTGCCTCCAAAGAGTACTCCCACTGCACCATCTCCAAGACCTATCTGTTTGTTCTCTTGGCCGTCCATAGGATGTTCAGTACTCTACTCCACCACCACAGTTCAAAGGTGTCAATTCTTTTTTTGTCATCTGTATTCATTGTCCAGCTCTCAGATACATAACAAGTGATCGGAAAGACGGTGGCCTGAATCAGATTCCCCTTAGTCTTCAAACTGACATCATTGTTCCTCAGTAATTTGGAGAGGTCCCTAACAGTGTAGCGCTTCTTGAATGAAAACTTTTATGTGTATTCTAGATTCTTCTATGTATCAAAAAGAATTAGAAACTAGTATTTATTTTCAAGATTTTTCATATGAAGCTGACAGAGAAATAGTAATCTCTAGATGTTTCAGTTTTTATAGTTGGTAGCATGTATCTAAAGTTAGTTCAACTTCTTAACAGTATATGTGGTTTCTCTGTTTCCAGTTACTCTGAGTACCAATCTTAAGAAGCTGTATCTAGTGGTGACTGGTTTTCTTCTCTCATGAAGCAGTCTTTTTTCAGTAAAGCAATTTTTGATGTCTTGGGTTTTTCTTCTCTTTCAGGGAGAACACCTATTTTATAATCTGGATTTTTTAATAACTAAGAACTTTTGATATATAGACTAATCCATTTGAAAAATCCAGTGGAAAAAGATACATTGTTAATTTTAACTAATAAAGAGGGCCTTTTTAGAGGTATATTTTTCTGATTGTTTCTCTAAAGGACCTGTAAAGCATGTAATGAAGAGAGTTGTGAAAATAAAATAATACAATATCTTTGTACAGTATTAAGTGCCTTCATATATCGGCTCTGGTAGAGTTAATAAAGAAGCACGGAGTATCTCTGGTGACGCAGTGCATTACATGTTGTACTATTAACTGAAAGGTAAAAGATTTGAATCTGCTAGCTGCTCCTTGACAGAGGATGAGCAGTCTCCTCTCATAAATATTTATAGACTCAGAAATTTGATGGAGGATCACTATGAATTGTTTTCAGCTGCCCAGCAGTGAGTAGAGTTTTTATAGAAATTATTTTCATTTTCCAGAAATGAATTTTATACAGAGATTTTAAATAAAGGTGTTCTTTTAAAAGACCTAAGTAAGGTTTAAAATAAGAAAAATTCTTACTGTAATTACTATAAACTGAAGAAAGCTATGGTTAAATTGAGAAAATATTACACAAAATGAAACTGAATGAAAATATACACTATTTAAACAACCTTAACTCCAACAATAATTGTGATTTATGGTATATTAGCTTCAATTTATGATCTATAAGCCTCAAGGACTTCTGGTTGCCTAGTGGGAAGAAGCTGTGGCATACTGTTAAAATCTACTTGCTGCTCCAGAGGAGAAGGATGGAGACTCTCTTCTCATGTGATTTACTGCCTCTGAAAACCCACTGAGGATTAGATATTGATCAGTTCCAACTTTATGACACACAACAACAAAGCTACAATTCATTTTCCAATATTTTTAAGTAACCTCATATTAAACTGAGTTAATAAGTATTTGCTAGTATTAAAGATTATAGATGCTTGCTTTTTAAGTCACAGAAAAAAATATATGTAATGAATATTACATATTACTAGGCCACCAGAGCTCCCTAATGTAGTATATTCGTTTTCACAACTGAAAGGATATAAGATCACTGTCTTTTAAAAGGATTAGCACAAAACTCATTCCTATGAGACAGAAGTAATGTCCTAAGTGTCCAGACTTTTCCAGACTGCTGTAGCACCCACTTCATCATCTCTAACACCATCTATTCCTTCTTTCCCCAATACTCCCCCTCCTAACTTTAGGTTTCATAATTTGATACAGTGGCTCAGAGAACTCACAAACAATAAAGGAAATGGTAATGGAGGCTAGCTAGTTTCCGCTCTGGAAGTCAGGAAGTCTGGAGGCCTGTCCATACTCACTTGGTTACGGCATCTAACAAACCGAAATCAGTCAGATGACAGGCCACTGGCCCACAAGTCTGCAGAAGCCAGTAAGTTAGATGATAAATCAGGCTGCTCACTGACGTTTCAAGAACCAAAGGTCAAATAATGGTGAACCAGATGCAAAATCAAGAGTGAGACAACTTTGCTAGAGCATTCATATATTTATATATTAGATGTAGATCATAACTTCAAGGGAGTTCATACTTGAACAAAGGGATACAAGGATGTGTACAATGGTGTCTACGATAAAATATTGACTTGAATCATACCCTCTAGTAAAGTGGACTCAAGATGTATCCCACCCTGTTCTGGCCTCATTAATATACTATAACATAGGCATTGAGGATAGCACATCACATAATTAAGGACTGTAGTTCAAAGGGTCATATTAAGTAATGCACTATACTGAAAAGAGTTACATGATGAATATGTATCAAAAAAGAAAATTTTAAAAATTTTTAAAAGAATTTATTAATATAGTCAAAGTTATTTGCTGTGATAACCAGGGTGCTCTTTAGAAGCAATAATAGTGAAACTTCATCTCACATCCTTGGGTATGTTGTTAAGGAGGTTAGACATCATTGTGGGAAAGGTGAGGGTCACTGAAGGAGGGGAAGACCCTCAATGAAATAGATTGACAACAGTGACTGTGACAGTGGGCTCAAGAGTAACAGGAATAATGGGAATGGCACAAATAGGGCAGGGTCCAGATCCACTGTTCACAGGGTCACTGTGAGTCATAGTTGAGTCAATGGCATCTAACAAAACAATCTGAGAATTTTAAGAACTTAAAATAGTATATGAAACAAAAAATGTAGTTTCTCCCTATTAAAAGAATTTAATTATTCTTTCCCAGTGACAGAAGATAAACATCTGACATCTATATAACTTTGTAGAAAACCATAAAAAGTTTGCTTTATAAAAAAATGCTAAAATGATTAATGTTACTTGAAGCCTGTTAAATCAAGAAATGCCAGTTCTCTTTAAGTTAAATTCATGTTAATGATATTTATACTATGTCATAATTTTATTATATCAACTACTAAATTAATTGTAACTTTGTTTCTATTGAGTCTAGCATTATCAAAGCTAATAATTTTAATTTAAGGGATCCACATCATTGGCCTATACTATCAATATTGCTCATGTTGGAAACTTGATTGATTTAGTATATTCTTGGCACAGCCTCACTATTTAGTAATATATGTCAAGATTATTGTGTTATTTCTGAAAGTCTTTTGAAGATTGAGTGGATCAATGGGTTTAAAGATACTTTCATACAAAGTTTTTATTGACTTTATTTGACTTTATTTTTACAATCTCAACAGGCCTTTGGTTTTTAAAAATTATTTTAAGTTAAACATGACCATCTTTAAGTTTGTCATTTGCAGATAAAGTTTATTTTGATGACTTACTGGAAATGCATGAAAAAACTAAAAAAAATGGACTACAGCAGACTTATGAAAAGGATTATGATGATTCAAATATGGATACCATTGGACTAAATTAAGATTTCTAGAACTTTTACAAAAAAAGAATGAAGATTTTCATTTTTGACCACTGCTGATAGGAGTTACTTGAAACAAAAACCATATTGGACTGAAACAACTATAAAGTTTTTATGAACATATTCCTAAATTTCAATATTCTTTATTTTCTAGATACAGGAAACAGTTTTTATTTTCCTTTTTCTCTTTTATTACAAAAATAAGATATTTACATTAATCATTAATGCTGAGTTTTAACAATCTTATTGCTTCCTTTACTGGAATTTTATAATTTTTAAATATTTCTCAGGGATCCTATTATGAGTCTGCATCTGTCATACACAACAGTTTTTTAAAATAATAATTTTCACAGGTTAAAATAGCCTTTGATGACCAGAAATTAAAATCCCAAATCTCCCTAGAATCATCCATATTTAATCTTTCTCACTAACTCACATACTGCTAAATTACAAGGACTTGAAGCTTAGATTTACGTATCTCAATTTAAAAAGTTTAAACATCCCTGGACTGTTCAACCTACTGAAGGATGCAAACTGAAGTTCAGACACAGAAGGTTTAAAGCAACCTGTTGAGATTTATTCTTGACTGATACTCTTTTGATAATTGCTGTTTTAAGTACTTGTAGTATTATTCTTTAATTCTATTTTTCCATAAAAGTATTAAAAATTATTAGACCCTGCTTAATTCTTGCAACCCTTAAAATAATTTCTTTTACTAAAGTTGAACAAAACACTGAAAAAATCCACCAAAAAGTCTACCTAGCACTACTAGATCAAATGTTGTGAATCTCAGCACAGATCCACTAGTGGTCCCTTGGGAGAAAGTTGGGCAGTTTCCTTCCTTTCTGTTTACAGCCTTGGAAACCCACAGTGGAGGCTGTGAGTCAAAGCAACTTGTTAGCAATAAATGAAGGAGTTGTACATCAATCAGTCTTGAACCAAACTCATCAGTCTTTTATTTCTTTGGTATTTCTAGACACTTAATGACATAAAATCTTTTCTTTTCTCTTACAAGCAGGTTTAACTATGCCAGTTAACATTTTATTAATTGTGTCATCAAATGTTTTATAAAATGTATGTAATATCTACGTAATCAGTGCATGTCATGTACTTTGAAAGAATATGTTCAGAAAAGGTAGACCTCACAAGAAGAGGCCCTCTTCTCAACTTGTCCCTTGCTTTACTCTCTCTCTCTCTCTCTCTCAAGATCACAGAAGTGGAGGCACAAGCTATGGTGTGTTGAAGATAAAACTGATGGTGCCCAGCTATTCCTTTAAGTATACTGTCAGAGGTCTTAAAAACATACTCTAAATAGGCAGCCATCTGATGATCCCAAGGATACTAAATCCATACAGAAGAAGGCACTTCAACAATGGTGATAAATTAATTTCTACATAAATTCTTAATCAAAAGTGAGTAATGACAAAGCTTAGAAGTGCAAGGTATTTGGTTTTAATGAGGCTTCTGACAGCATGATATTTCTCAGGTATTGCCTGTGCTTTGCAGTTTTCTGGAATTTTGTTAAGTCGAAGGTTTCTAGTAGCCTAGTGTTTAAGGAGTTTCGCTGTCAACCCAAAAGGCACACAGCTCAAGTTCATCAGCTGCTCCAAGGGATACACATGACTTACAGTCTCTGAACAGTGCTGAAGGGTCAGCCATGAGTGAGAACACGATTGTAGTACTGATCATTACAGCTTGCACAGTGACTTTAGTGCTTAAGCTCAAGTTCAGAAGATACCCCTTGAGACCACAAAAAAAAAATATTTTTCTAACCAATCCTGTAAATATTAAGTCAAAAGCATTTTAGCAATCTCTTTACCTGTGGTTCTTGCATATTTACCCTAATAACTGAGTGAGCTACCGGAAGCAGTTGTTTCCTGTTTTGTGGTAGACCATTTCCTAATTTGAACTGTTTGAATTTTCAATAAAACTCTTTGAATTTAGATAAGAGTCTCTGAGTTTTCAGATAAGTTAGATAATTGTGTCAGAAAGATGCGTACAATGATGGCATTTTATTATGTAAGCTAGAATGTCTAAATGTAAGACAGGAAAAGATTATAAATAGAATTAAGCAGGAATTGGATTCAAGCCAAACTAGAAGAAAGCAGTGGGGAAAGGTGTTCAAGGTGAACTACAGCTCAGAATTTGGAGAAATGGCAGAGTGATATAACCAGAATTGTCAGTTCTCTGCTCTGGTATTAGATATTTTCCTGGGATGGACAGTTGTGTGGGCTTCTCCAAATTGATTTCTCTTTATAGAAATTGCCTGTTTCAGGCAATTGTCCCTAGTGGTGGCATACTCTTTGAGAACTGCCCCTCCAGTGGATAGAATCCACCATCCACTCCATGGCAGACAGATGGACAATCTCCTGTACTATATACAGCCTCTGAAGTCATTCAGCAATGAGTTCTGTTTGAATGGCTGATGATTATTGCAAAGGTGAAGACTCAAGAAAGAGACCAGGCCTACAACCAGGAGAAGATAAAATAGATTAATGGGATCTTCTAAAAATCAAATGCCTAGGCACATCCAAAAACTTCTCCACCAGCGTAAAAAGGAAAGCCACAAACTGGGGAAAAGTATTTGATAATGACATATCAGATAAGTGACTTATATCCAGAAGTTATAAAATACTTGAGCACTACAACAAGATAAAGGTAAATAATCCAGTAGAAAAATGGGCATAGGATAAGAACAGACACTTCACCGAAGAAGACATTCAGATGGCCAACAAGCACATAAAGAAATGTTGAAAATCCCTATCTCTAAGGGAAATGCAAATAAAAACAACTATGAGATACCATCTCACCCCAGTCAGAATAGCTAAATTTAACAGAACAGCCCCGTTGAACTTACTATCTAAAACACCCTGTCCACATCATCTCCTCTCTTTTGCCAACCAACTCCTATCCATCCTTTAAAACTCAACTCAGCTGTCACCTTGCTTAGGCAGTTTTTCGTAGTACCCTCTCAAGCTCAGTGACCTCTATACTCTCTGGTACCTGATGCACATCTTACATACCCCTATCATTGAGTGTGATGGACTATGTTACCAGTTTACTTATCTAAAGCTCCTTCAGGGTAAGGACTTTAATCTATATACTCCCAGCGATTTATATGTAGTAGATGCTCACTGAGATGAATGAAGTCCAAGCATGAAGAATAATGTGGGGAAGTACAAATTGTGCTAGGAGGACATAAGTGGGTCTCTTTGGCTGAGCTCAGTGTCTGACAGAAGCATAATGCCAATAAAGTGATTGAAAACAAATTTCAGAATACTTAAGACAGATGGGGGGTTTTTAGCAGCAATTAATACTCTGCAAAGGCATTTGACTGTGTACATCACAACAAATTGTGGCTAACTTTGAGAAGAATGGAAATCCTGAAACACTTGATAGTGCTTATGAGAAACCTATACTTGGACTGAGAGACATCAGAACAGAGCAAGAAAACACTGCAGGTTCAAGATTAGGAAAAATGTATGCCAGAGATGCATCCTAATACCATATCTTTTCAATCTATATGTGGAATAGAGCATTCAGGAGGCTGGAATTTTTTTAGGAAGAATGTGGCTTCAGGATTGAAGGAAGATTCATCAATAACCTTCTTTATACAGATGACACCAACTTGCTGGGTGAAACTGACGAAGATCTGAAGTTTCTGCTGCAGAAAGTCAAGGTCTGCAGCCTTAAATATGGATTGAAGCTCAAAATCAAGAAAACAAAGCTGCTCACATCTTGTCCAATTGGCAGCATCATGATAGACAGTGAAGAGATTGAGATTGTTAATAGCTTCAGCTTGCTTGGTTCCACGATCAACACTTTTGGTACCATCAGAAAAAAAAAAGATGAATTGTATTGGGGAAATGTATTGTTAGGGACCTCTCCAGAATACTGAAAAGCAATGATGTCAGTCTGGAGACTAAGGTGCACCTAATCCAGGCTGTGGTCTTTGCAGTTACTTGCTATGCATCAGAGAGCTGGACAGTGACTAAAGATGATACAAGAAGAATCAATACCTTTGAGTTGTGCTACTGCAGAAGAGTATTGAATATACTGTGGACTACCAAAAGAACAAACAGGTCTCCTCTGGAGAGGGTGACACCAGGATGCTCCTTAGAGGCAAGGATTTTTAAGCTCCATCTCATGTACTTTATGCATGTTGCCAGGAAAGACCGTCAATCCTTGGAAAAGGATATCATGCTTGGTAGGGTGGAGGGACAGTGCAAGAGAGGAAGACCCTCAATGAAATTAGTGCCTAAGATAATGGGGGTTGGTGTGTCAGAGACAGTAAAATTGGCTCTAGATAGAGCAGAGTTAAGAGCTGTTGTCCATAGGGTCGCTATGAGTTGCAGGCAACTTATGGTGCATAACAACAGCAACCTTGACTCTGTAACTTAAACAATGAATAAGGAGATCACATCTTCTGGGACATCAAAAAACCCACACCAGAGGGAAACCCTATGAATGGGACATGTGGGAAAGCTTTCCAGCGGAGTTCACACTTAATTGTACAGCAGAACACAAACACTAGAAAGAATCCACAATGATGTGAAGAGTAGAGCAGATATTTTCATCTGTACTTATACCTGTAAAACACACACACACATACACCAAAAAAGCACAATGGGAAAAGAATGTTACCAATAAAATAGGGAGAAGTGCAATTGCCATTGTAATTATAGCAGCCCTACAGAATACCTCTGTAGGCTGAGATAAGCAAGCTCTTCAAAGTTTGCCAAGCAAGACGTGCTAATCTCTGCCATGGGGTGCATCATTTGCTGAGTTAGAACTTTGGAGATGCTCCTTTCATACTGCCAAAATTACCTGCTCTGAAGCAAGAAATATAAAAGTTACTAGGAATAAATGGGTGTTTAGAGATTGTGACTGTTCCTCACCTTTCCCTCTTTTATTTCCTTTGGAGTTGGAGTACTATTCTTGTCCACAATGTGATTTTTAAATTAACACTTGTTCAAACAGGAGGGGGTGGAAACATGTATTTTGTATTAACTTAATAAAATACATTAGCTTTGCAATTATGTACACTAAGAATGCCATAAAATTACAAAACGGCATTTTCCAATATTGGAATGAATTATTATAGGTGTAGGATCTTTCAGTGAGGGTGGAGCAAGATGATTTATCATACAAATTTTCAGTGACCTTTCATAACTTAAACTAGTGATGTTAAATCAAATGTTTTCTGTCTGACCTATAAAAGCTTTTGAGGTTTGTTTGGTTTTTTTTTCTCCCACATAATAGCCTAGAAGCTACACTGCAATCCTGAAGACATGCAATATGAGGCCACCAGCTGCTCCACAGGAGAAGGATGGTCAATCTCCTGCCATAGAATTAATTGCCTCTGAAAACCCACCAGAGGATTCAGCTATGGGCCATTTCTGGCTCTACGGTACACAACAACAATACCACAACACAATAGTATTTATATCATTTACAATTATTGGAGCTGTTTATGAATCATCTCTCACACAAAATTTGGCTTTTTAGATTCTCAAACTACATTTTAAAAGCAGTTCACTAAATTATAACTACTCTCCAGTGTGACACTGTGACATTGTCACAGTGCTTTTTATTATTTTATACTTCCCTCCTTTATTCATTGTGTGACTCTTGCCCTAGCTCTAGGTGTTTCTTACAAGGAATTTAGGGTTTCAAGGAAAATCAAAAGGTATGGATGCATTATGTATTGCAATGGGAAAGTCTGTTGTTAAAGAACTCTCTAAAGTACTAAAGGGCAGCAATGTCACTCTGGAGTATTAAGGTGTGCCTAATACATGCCATGGTCTTTGCAATCACTTGCTATGCATTAGAGAGGTGTAGAATGACTAGGGATGATAGAAGGAAAATTGATGCCTTTGAGCTGTGGTATTGGAGAAGAGTAATGAATACACCATGGACTGCTAAGAAAATGAACAGGTTTGTCCTGAAGAGGGTGAAGCCAGGTTGCTCCTTAGAGGCAAGGATTCTGAAGCTTAGTCTGACATATTTTGGACATGTTGCAAGGAGGGACCAGTCCTTGGAGAGGGATGTCTAGCTTGGGAGGGTAGAGGATAGCGCAAGAGAGGAAGACCCTCGATGAGATGGATTAATTCAGTGACTGAGGTAATGGGGGTAAATGTGTCAGAAACAGTGAGATTGGCAAGGATTTAGGGCTGTTGTACATGGGGTCGCTATGAGTTGCAGGTGACTGGACGGCACATAACAACAACAACATAGATTGCCAGGAAAATGAAGAAATCTGGGAAGAAAAAACAAAATACTGCTTAGAAACTGGAATGACAAGACTCTGTCTTATTTTTGAACTTGTTATCCTGAAGGACCAGTCCCTAGAGAAGGACATCGTGTTTGGTAGAGCATCAGTGAAACAGAGATCCTCAGCAACAGAAATGACAATGATGAAATCAAACATAGCAGCAGTTGTGAGGATGGTGCAGGACTGGACAGTGTTCTGTTATACAGGGTCATTGAGTCAGAACTGGGCTCACAACAACAGTTGGACTTCAAAGCCATCACCTTCAAAGCCACTGCATATTAGTTTTATATATTGGTCTTCCAGTTAAGATTTTCCTTTGAGAAAGTGTTTTGCAACTAACATATTTTTTGTCATATTAATGTGTTGATTTTTTTAAATTTTATGCTTTTTATTCTTACTATTTTTATTTTTGTGACTTGAAGGAAAGTTTACAAAATTTTTCTTTCAATCATTCATACATATTTTGGTTTGTAATATTAATTTCAATACTCAAAATGTAATTACACTTTCCCCATTTCCTTCCTATCATTTTCATTAATCCTTCTATCCTACCCGTTAGGGCTTAATCCTTAGACAAATGCTGCTTTTTATTCTAAGGAACACAGATATCCCTAGAGTTAGTGGCCACTTTATAGGCTTATCTGTTATTTGGCTGAAAGTTGAGCCCTAGGGATAAATTTTGTTCCTGATGCACAACGTCAGACATCCCACCAATCTGTTGGACCAGTAATTCGGGCTATTTTCCCCCACCCACCCACATTTCCCTCACCCTATCCAGGATCTCCTGCTGTCATCCCTTTGAGAGTGACCAGCAGTGATAGCCAGACCCCATCTAGTCCTTCTGGTCTCAGGGTTATGGAAGTTGATGTTTACATGGTCCCTTAGTCCTTTGGACTGATTACTTCAGTACATATTTAATTTTCTGCATTCTTCTCTATTCCGGTCAGAGAGGTTCAAATTGTACCTCAGATGTTGCTTGAAAGCTTTAGAAACCTCAGTTGTTACTCTATATAGTTAACACTGTCTTTGTGGGCTTTGTTAGGTAATTGACCTTGATATCCCCAAAGCCCCTGAATCAGCAACTCATCCTCTTAAAGTGGTTGTGATTAAGAAGCTTACAAAGCTTTTCCCTTTGGCTGTGCTCTATACATGGTTGTGTTTACAGCATATACAGATATGGATGTAGAAATAGCATCTTCCAAGCCTCTGCATGGTCATGAATGTAGTAATTTTCATCTCTTATCTATCTGCTCATGTTTGTCTGCCTATATATCTCCTATTGACTGTATTTCCTTTTTACCCTATTTATAAATTCTTATTCCCTTTAACCACCTTTCCTATCCCTAGTAACCATCCAAGAATGGTGGATATGTGTGTGTGTGTGTGTGTAAAATTTTCTTTATGACAACAGGTTTGGATATTCATATTCATATTCTTTGACCTCTTACAGGTACAGAATCCTTAGAGAGTAGTTCTGGGAGAGATGAAAACAAGAACTCAAAGGAAGGGAGTCGACACTGATGTAAAACAGAAAATCTGTTGCCAAAGCATGGAATGGATTTGGGAAACAACTGTTGGTATTTAAAGCATTTATTAGTTGGAGCAAGGAAACACTGCATGGTCCAAAATTGGGAAGGGTATATGCCAGGGATATGTCCTATCTCCCTACCTTTTCATTCTAAATGCAGAACAGATTATCCAGGAGGCTGGGCTCTATGAGGAGAAACATGGCACCAGGTTGGAGGTAGACTCATCAACAATCTGCATTATGCAGATGACACAGCCTTGCTTGCTGAAACTGAGGAAGTGCTTACTGCAGAAGGGCAAGGACAGTAGCCTTCAGTATGAAGTTCAACATCAAAAAAACAAAGATTCTCACCACTGGGCCAATTGGCAGCTGGAGAAGAATATTGAATATACCATGGACTTTCAGGAGAATAAACAGGTCCGTCCTAGAGAGGGTGAGACCAGGCTGCTGCTTGGAAGCAGGGATTCTGAAGCTTTATCTGACATACTTTGGACATGTTGCAAGCAGGACCAGTGCTTGAAGAGTGATGTAATGCATGGGAGAGTGAAGGGACAGTGCAGGAGAGGAAGACCCTGGATGAGATGGATTGAATAAGAGTAGGTGTGTCAGAGACAGTTAAGATTGGCACAGCACAGAGCAGGGTTTAGGGCTTTTTTGTACATAGGGTCACTGAGTTGCAGGCGACTCAACAGCACATAACAACATTAGTTGGAGCAGTAATAGGGAAGTAATAGGATGAAGCCAGCATGGGAATGGAGACATATGGGAAAAGCAAAGAAAAAAGGGCAAGTATGAGGTTAAACTCTACTGTGAAAGTGAAGAGATGATAAAAAGGGATTTAGGAATGGTTGGAAGAGCTCCAACCACACACTAGGGGCTCTGCCCAGGTGAACCATTTAACCACCCCAGAGAAAGCGTATAGCGGTTGGGGTTATCAGGCAGAGGAGATTCCAAGCACCGTTATTGCTCAGGAGATTGACGCCCCTTGGGAGTTGGGGGTGCAGAGGTGGGGGGAGATGGGGCCCAATTCTGCCTTGCGCATGCGCGAAAGGAACCCAAACAGAAACAAACTGACCGCGACGTGCTTGGTGTCCAGGTCCCCTCAGTCGGCCAACCATAGAGCTTTCAAACCTCCATGATTCCTAGAGAGTTTCCGGAAG
Organism: Elephantulus edwardii; assembly: GCF_000299155.1. Classification (NCBI taxonomy): domain Eukaryota; kingdom Metazoa; phylum Chordata; class Mammalia; order Macroscelidea; family Macroscelididae; genus Elephantulus; species Elephantulus edwardii. The sequence goes on along the minus strand of NW_006400183.1, from coordinate 527,589 downwards.
TGCCTTTAGGGCAAGATGCTTGTCAGGCGGTGGAGTACCTCTGCCGAGTGGAACTTAGCCACTGGAGGCTCCTGCTCCAGGTACAGTTTTCGCACACACCTCCTCCCCTGCCCTTTCTTCAGGTCCTTTCACTCTTGGCAGCCTCCCTTCTCCACCACTGGCTACCTCTGGAGTGCATGGTGAGTAGGGTTCGGGCCGGAAGGAGGGAGGTTTTGTGGCCTGTTCAAGTCCGCAGCAGAAGACAGGCCTGAGGGGTCCAGGAAGAGGGGGACTTTGACGAGGTCAGAGCCCCGGGAGGGTCCGGATGCTCTGGGGCCGCTTTGTGCGCCGGCGCAGCCCGGGCTTTCGTCCCTAAACTTTGTGCGAGGAAACCTTTTCGAGGACTTAACTGTATCATCGCTAATAGTTTTATACTGTTATTTTAGAGTCGTTTTTAATTGTCTTCAAATGAGACGAGGCCTCGGCGGTCGCTTTAATCTCAAGTATTTCCACGTTCTGAATTGTTTTAGCAGCTGAATTTAATGAATGCAGAAGGATTTTAGTTACTTTGTAGATCTGTGTGCTCTGGGAAGCCCAGTTAGCTATGGAAGTCCTCTATATTTGCTTTTAAGTTATTCTACTCTTTTTGGCCTTTTCAGGAAGTGTGTTGACTAGATAATTATATAAAGCAAGCATTTTTTTACATGTTAAGATTAATGTAGACTTACATTTCAGCCTTATTCAGAGTACTTTACTGTTTTATTTGTTAAGGTTAACTGAAGCAGATGCTTGGGAAATCTTTGAAAGAGTCGCGTTCCGAAAACGCTGGCAGTTGTAAATTATTATTGAACAACCCATATTTCATTCATTTTATTGAGTCAGTTAAGAATATTTATGCAACACGAGGGCATATATTTAGAATTTCTGTTGTGGTTAAGTGTAAAATATGAGTGTGAAGGGAAAGGCAATAAGGGACACTGAGTATAGTACATTAATCAGTTGAAAATAGTGATATACTACAATCCCAGAGGTGCACGGTTCGAATCCACCAGATGCTCTGCCGGGGAAGGAGGGGCAATCTCCTCCTGTACCAGTCAGATCTAATTTGACGGTACATGCACACAAAAATAATAAAATAAAATGATAAAAAATAAAAAAAGAAAATAGTGATATAAAACAAAATGTGTGAATGATTGAAAGAAAAACTAATAATTTGCAGTGTTTCAGATGAAAATAAGTAAATAAATGTCAAATGTTATAAATGTTAACATAGTTAACTAAGGTAATTTGAGAGATCTTCTTGCCCCTTAAAGCCTAAAAAAAATCACTTCTTTTATTTTCAGCTTTTAAACATTTCTCAAATTAGACTGAAGGAAGAAAATTTACCTTGTAACGTACTGAAAAAATAATGCTGGTAAGAGCTGACTGGGTTCACAGGATTATAGAATTTACAATTAAAGAGAAAAAAACCAAACACCCTTAAAAATTGTCTATTTTAAGCTGATCTTTGAAAATACTTAAATAGCAATCCTTAGCGAAAAAGTGCTTGTCAACTTAATGTTGACAGGTACACAGAATTATTTGAGAGAAGTGGATGGTAGAACAATTTTGTTGCATGTATATTTGTGCTTAGTTATATGCTTTAATCCTTAAAAATTAGCTGCCTGGAGAGGAACAAGTCTGAAAAATAGAAAACTCAGCACTAAAAGACAACATTAAGATAGAGAATGGCCTGATGTTTAATTTGGTTTCATAAAATTTAAAGAAATCTAATTAGTGACCACCATCAGTTATACTGTTGTTGTTCATTAACTCTACGGGGTCCAAATGTTGTATATTTACACTGGAATGTTTTATAGTTCATACTGAGAAGGATTGATTAATTATAAAATGTCCAGTTGTTCAAATGATATACGTGAACCTCAAGGAAACTTGTAACAACATATGGTGGCTAAGGATACAGTATCACATTCTGTAAACAGACCTCATAAATCCTGTTCTATCAGTATTGACCTTTAAGTCTTTAACATTAAACAGAATAAACTATTTTAAGAACAAAATTAAGGATTCAGTTAGCTTTTAATTTATAAAATATTTTTAACTTATGAAATTTACTTTTGTCTACTCAAAACAATTTTTTTTTCTCTTTCACTGTCCTAAAGGAGTTCTGATAGTAAGTCTCTAGTTGGAATACTAACCAAAATACTTAATGTTGCCAGCAGTTTGCATCTTCCTGTCCTATCTGGGGAGAAAGATGGACCATCTCCTATTAAGATTTACAGCCTCCAGGAGCTCTGGTGACCTAGTGGCAAAAAAGCTGCACTGCAACCCCAGAGGTGCACAGTTCAACTCCACTAGATGCTCTGCTGGAGAAAGAGGGGCAATGTCCTCCTCCTGTACCAGTCATATCTGATTTGACGGTACACACACTAAATAATAAAATAAAATATAAAAAAAGAGGTATCTCTTTAAAAAAAAGATTTAACAGCCTCGGAAAACCAGTAGAGGGTCACTGAATTGTACTTGTTCGCACTGAGTTGTTAGTTCACCCTCTCCCTGAGTTCACCTCTTCACTTTTCCTGAATCTCACTATTCCAGCAAATTCCCCAGGTCTCTCTAATATCATATATCAGTAAACTTCCACATTTGGCTTTATCTCTTGCTTTTTGGATTTTTTGATCTGTAGTTTAATCCCCTGTTATTCTCTCTCATGTCTGATTTTAAGAATAAATTTCAGTTCTTTTCTGTACATCTTGAGTAGTGATTTTTAGTCTACCTGGAGTTGGATTTTAGGATGGATAGGTTTCAGGTCTGTGAATTCTGCTGTAATTGAAAGTAAAATGATGTACTTAAGTACCTGGAAATGTATATGTTTTGATTAGATTGAAGAGTTAATGACCCTTTCTCCTAGAACACTGAAAGGTAAAAAAGCTCTGCCCTGAAGGCTTATGCTTATAATCTCATTTCCTCCTATGTGGTTAGCTCTCTGCTGCCATTGGTTATGTGCTTCTTCATTCTCTATAACACGACCTTTATGTGTTTCACAATATAAAGATTATAATGTGAATTCTTGACCTAAAAGGGGATACAAATAAAAAGATAAATGTCACAAATAAAACATTAGTACAAAGGTGTAGCCATAGTCACTTGCTATACTTTACACTATGTGATACAGAGGAAGTGGTTGCTCAGTGATAAAATTCCCCCAGCCAGCTCATCTCATCTGCAGCCACTATCATTTGGGTCTTTTCTGGTGCTCCACAGAACTCCTGTCCTAAGAAGGATTAGGGGAAAAAAAGAGCTGACAATCTACTTTGAAAAATCAGGTAGTGAAAGCACTATATGGAGGATAGTGTAGCACTATGGAACATTTCATTTCACTGTGCATGGGATCTCCATTAACTGAGAGGCAACAGCAGCTAACAACAACCTAATGTGATAAATCCTATATTTGAACCAGGAACAAAAGTCTTTGGCAGGAAGTAGCACCTTAATCAACTAGGAACTGACAGAAAACTTCATGAAAGAAATATAAGTAAACTGAAACTTTGAGGCCAATAATTTTTTTATTTTTTTTTTTTGTCAAACATCTATATCTTTATTCACTAGTGCTAATAGCACCACCAATTCTCCCTTCCCCACATTGTCTGGGGACATTTCCATAGGGGGAAAATGATATTCCGTTTAAACTCATTGTTTTTGTTAGTTACCATCAAGTTGACCATCTCAGCAATCCTAAGAACAGATCAAAACCTTGCCTTACCCAGCACTGTTATGATCTCTGGTATGCTGAAAGACTGGTACTTCCTGACAATATACCCAAAGTAACTTTGATCACCCATGCCTGTAAGGAAGACTTGTGTCGCATTTCCTCCAAGGCAGATTAGTTTGTTATTCAGGTCTCTAACCCAGCACTACAATTCAAAGATGTTCATTCTTTGGTCTTCTTTATTCATTGTCCAACATGCATATGCAACAATTGAAAATATCATGACTTGGGTGAGGCCTCCCTTGTCATTAAACTAAGATCCTTGCCCTTTAGCAAGGTCCTTGACTGTAGATTTCCCCAAAATAAGACCTCTTTTGATTTCTTGAGTATTGCTAACATGGATATTGATTATGAATCCAAAATTGAAATCCTTGAAAACTTCATTTTTCTCCATCTATCAAGATGTTTCCTCTTGGTCCGGTAGTAAGGACTTTTGTTTTCTTGATCTTGAGATGTGAATCATATTGAAGACTAGTATTTGATCTTCTGCAGTAAGTACTTAAATTATTCTTGTTTTTCTGCAAGCAGGATTGTGTCATCAGCATAATGTAGGTTGTTGATGAGCTTTCCTCGAATCCTGATGCCACATTTGTCTTAATATAGTCCAGCTTTTGGAGTGATTTGCTCAGCATGCACATCATATGTTGTTGTTGTTAGATATATCAAGTCAAGTATGACTCATAGTGACCCTTTGAACAACAGACCTACACCTTGCCCTACCTCGAGACATCTCATCCTTTCTGACACACTTGAGACCATTGCCGCAGTTACTATGTTCATCCATCTCATTGGAGATCTTCCTCCTTCACTGACTGTCTTTCCAAGTGTGATGTCTCTTTATAAGGAGTAGCCTCACCTGGCAGCATGTCCAAAATATGAGAAATGAAATTTCACTGTCCTTGTCCCCAGGAGCACTTTAGTTGTACTTTTTCTAAGACATACCTCTTTATTCTTTTGGCAGTTCTTGGGATATTCAGGACTCTTTACCAACACCACAACTCAAAGGCATTAATTATTCTTCTGTCATCCATAATTGTTCAACAGGTATGGACAAAGGCTACAACTCTCAACCTACACCTTTCCTGATTCAGTGTCCCCTTGTTCTGTTCAGACAAATGCTTCTTGATCTGTGCATAGGTTCACTTGAGCACAATTAAGTGTTCTAGGATACCTTGTCTTCTCAATGACTCACAGTCAAGTAAAACATAAATAAACATCTTTCTGGTATTACCTGTTTTCATGCAAGATCCACCTGGCAACAGCAGTGATATCCCTTATTCCATAGCTGCTTCTGAATCCAACTTGAATTTCTGGAAGTTCTATGTCAATGTACTGTTCCTATCTGGTTTTGAAAAATCCTCAGTGAGATTTTACTTGCAAGTAATTATGATATTGTTCAGTAATTTGTGGACTCTTATTGCATCATGAGTTTTTTGGAATGGAAACAAATATGGATCTTCAGTAAGTTGGCCAATTAACTCTCTTCAAATATCTTGGCACAGCCTGGTGAGCATGTCTAGGGCTGCATCTGTTATTCCATCCACATCATTAAGGCAGACTCTACTTTGAGAAAACATCTCTTTCCAAGTCCCATTTAAGTGCCTTCCAACCTGAGGTACTGATCTATGTTCTACATATCTATGTGCTACACATCTAACCTCTACAATGTCTATCTACACATCTATGTTCTACAGTGTTCTGCAGTTATTCATAGGGTTTTCAAGGGCCTGTTATTTCAGAAGTGGGTGGCCAGTCCTGGTTTTTAATCTGTCTTACTCTGGAAGTTCTGCTGAAACCTATTGTGAAACATGATTCTAGATAAGAAAACTGAAATAGAATGAAGGCATGAGAAAGCCACCCTCAGAAAATACTGTTGAAGGATGGGTGACTTTTTAAATATTTTTTAGAAATATCTGGCAGCATTGGAGAGCCTGCATGAGAGAAAAGCATAACCAAATGCAGAAAAACCAGTTATATCTACTGCCAAAGATAAAACCATAGAAATATAGTCTAAAAAGAAGTAGGACCTCTTAAGTTACTGTAACAAATACAGACACTGTCTTTGTTAAGTATTCTAAATATAGCCTTAATATAATATTCCTTTTTTCCTACCATGAAGATATCAGATATGAACCTCCACTCATGAGTACTGGACATTTAAGAAGTTATAATTCCTGTACAACTAACAACACTTGGAGGCTTAGTAACACTAATGCTCATTTATTTGGCAAAGAGGAAAATCACTTCCTGTTGGAGTCATCAGACAAGACTTTGGAGGACCTTCCGCGCTCCTCCCGCAACCCTTCCTCAGAGTCCCACCGCCACAGGCCTCAGGCCAGCAGCGAGGAGCTGCCTCCCCCAGCCCCCGTCCTGCGGCCCCCAGCCACCCCTAACCCCGCCCCACGGGCCCGGCGCCGTGAGTGAGCTGGAACAGCTGAGACAGGAGGCCGAGCAGTTCCGGAATCAGATCCGGGATGCCAGAAAAGCATGTGGGGATTCAACACTGACCCAGATCACAGCTGAGCTGGACCCAGTGGGGAGAATCCAGATGAGGACACGGAGGACCCTCCGTGGACACCTGGCAAAAATCTATGCCATGCACTGGGGAACAGACTCAAGGCTGCTGGTCAGCGCCTCCTAGGACGGGAAGCTCATCATCTGGGACAGCTACACCACCACCAAGGTCCATGCCATCCGGCTTCATTCCTCCTGGGTCATGACCTGTGCCTATGCACCCTCAGGGAACTTTGTGGCCTGCCGGGGCTTGGACAACATCTGCTCCATCTACAGCCTCAAGACCCTGAGGGCAGTGTCCGGGTCAGCTGGGAACTGCCTGGCCACACTGGGTACCTGTCATGCTGCCAATTCCTTGATGACAACCAAATTATCACCAGCTCTGGAGATAACCACTTGTGCCCTATGGGACATTAAGACAGGCCAGCAGACGGTATGTTTTGCAGGACACAGTGGGGGTCTAATGTCCCTATCACTGGCCCCCGATGGGCGCACCTCCGTGTCAGGTGCCTGTGATGCCTTCATCAAGCTGTGGGACATCTGGGACTCTATGTGCCAACAGACCTTCGTTGGCCGCGAGTCCGACATCAATGCTGTAGCATTCTTCTCCAATGGCTACGCCTTTACCACTGGCTCCGATGATGCTACCTGCTACCTTTTTGACCTTCACGCTGATCAAGAGCTGCTCGTGTATTCTTACGACAACATCATCTGTGGCACCACCTCCGTTGCCTTCTCACGTAGTGGGCGGCTGCTGCTTGCTGGCTACAGTGACTTCAACTGCAACATCTGAGATGCCATGAAGGATGACTGTGCAGGTGTCCTTGCTGGCCATGACAACCGTGTGAGCTGCCTTGGGGTCACTGATGATGGCATGGCTGTGGCCATAGGTTCCTGGGACTCCTTCCTCAAGATCTGGAACTAACCACCCCAACCCCAACTGGGCTCAGGCTGGGAGGGGCCCTGCCCATGCCCACACTACAGGCCGGGAGCTCTGGGACTGGGTGCACCAAGCCTCCCTCCCCGGCAGGCGATGAGGCCTTGGGCCCTCGCACTCCACCCAGGTTTGGTTCCTCCCAGGGGCCCCCACTGTGGAGATAATGGTGGGAATAGAATTGGGGGAAAGGAGGAACAGAAAGCCTGCCTTCAGCTGCCCTGGGGTTGGGGGTCTCATCCCTCTGGAGGGTCAGAGGCAGTAGGTGGGAACTCCAGGGGCTGGCTTTTTTAAAACTGGTTTTAATTTCTATTATATTTTCAGTTTTTCCATAAAGGAACCAATTCCAATTCTGAAAAAAAAAATTTCATAATAGACTGTATTTTATCCTGTCCTTTAAGAAAAGGTAGTTTGGGACTCATGAAAGAAATAAATGAGAGATAAACCATGTTTATGAAATGGAAAAGTCCGTAATATTAAGATATAGTTTCCAAACTATAGATTCCGCACAAACCTAGTTCTCTTAATCTTTTGTAGGAACAGACATGCTATTTTTAAAATTACAGAACTAGAATCGTCAAAACAATGTCTTAAGTTCAAGACTTAAAAAGCTCCAATAACTCATTTCGGTAAAAAGGAGATAGGATAATGGAACAGAATAAAAATTCCAGACTAGAACCAGTTGCTTTTTTATAAAATCATAAAGGCAATTGAACAGACAGTGAGATCTTTTTATCCACTTGCTACAAACTATTACATTTCATTCAATAAATCATAGCCACTATGTAAAACTATACAACTTTTGGGAGAAAAACCTTTGCTACCTTGTGTTAGGCAGAAAAAAATTTATTAAGGTGAGATTTAAAAAAAAAAAAAAATGAACTGCTTTTGAAAGTTACCATTAAGAGATGGATAGAGAAACTACAGCCTGGGGATAATTATCACATATCTGACTTTTTTTAAAAAAAATAAACAAGCCACCTTGTATCCAGAATGTATGAGGAGCTTTCAAAATATAAGAGTAAATAGTAAGCCTCATTGCAACAAAACAATATTCTGCTAGCTCTTGTACCATTTCACAAACTATGCTCTGCTTAAGCCTTATTTCAGTCACTTGTATCAGTCCATCTCATTGAGTCTTTCTCTACTTGCCCAAGCATGATGTTGTTTTCCAAGGACTAAAACCATGGTGAGTTGATACTACTACTCTTCCATTCTCTTTCTCTGTCAAGTCAGAACTGATTCATAGCTAGTCTTCTAGTGAGTTTTTAGAGGCTATAAACCATACAAGAACAGATTACCCATTTTTCTTCAGAGGAGCAGCTGGTTGGATTCAAACTACCCACCTTTGGATTGACAGTGCATCTCTACCGAACTTCAGTAATATGAATCTGGCCATACTGAGTGCTGATCAGAATGCAGAGTAATTACAATTTTCATATACTGCCATAAAGTTCAACATACCAAAAGACTGGCATCTCTATTTCTTGATAATTACACATGAAATTAAAACAGGTTTATACAGAAACTTGTATGTTTATAGTAGCTTTTATTTTTAATAAAAAACTGAAGAGATTGTATTTGTAGGCTGTAAAGTTAACAGTTCATTCAGGTTCAAGACTGGTGAGTGTCCAAGGTAATTCTAGACCTGGAGCTGAGACCTGTAAAATACAAGTTAGTGTTGAGAAAAAAGATAGGAAGCACAGGTAATGTAATGAATATGTGTTAATCACTTGGCGTCCTGTTGATGCCAACTCATTACAACCTTACACATTGTAAAGTAGAACTGCCCTCCATGGAATTTACATGCCTACAACCCTGTGGAAGCATATTGGCAGGTTTTTTGACACTAAGGTTAAAACATTGAGGTTTTTAATCAAAATGTCATTTGAAATCTACTACGTGCTTCATGGGAAAAAGAAGATACCATCTGCTTGCATAAAGATTTCAGCTTGGGAAACGCGGTGGGCGCTTCTGCTCTGCCCTGCAGAGTCACTCTAAGTAGGAATTGACTATATGGCAGTGAGTTTTCATTTGAGGCACCCTGTGGTAGGTTTGAACCATCACCCTTTCAGTTGGTTACCCAGTCTTGGCTGCACCACCCAATTTCTGGCTAAAATGAAATAGAGGTATTCTTAACATTGCATACCTTGAGTTATATAGAAGGTGGTTATATGAAAATTGGTCATAATGTACTAAGAGTAAAGGAAAGTTTGAGGCTGGATTCTTTAGAAACTGCATAGTACTGCTGATACAGGAAACTCTAAAAGAAGTTCAGTGAACAGCACTGAGGCCTACTTGGACCTAGTGTACTTGGTTTACGGACTCCTGACTTTGTTTAGCCAAATACCACATCCTCACTTAGAGAAAACGGAAGGGAAGATTTATCCCTTGGATGTGATTGGCATGATACAGTTAAAGAAATTGTTGTTGAGTCAAGTATGACCTTATGAACAACAGATCTGAACCCTGATCTTATGCCATCCCTGTCATCCTTTCCAAGCATGATGTCCCTTTCCAAAGAATGGCCTTTTCTAACAACATGTTTAAAATATGTGAGATGAGGCTTTGCCATCCTTGCCTCCAAGGACCACCCTGGTTCCATTTTCTCCAAGGCCTCTTTGTTCTTTGGCAGTTCGTGGAATATTCAGCACTTTTCTCCAACACCACAGCTCAAATGCATAGAAGGTTATTGAAAAGATCATAGCCTTAATCAGGTGTGCCTTAGTCTTTATTGGGCCTCAGGAGTGGTCCCTGATAGCAGAAGTTTCCAGTGCTTCATGTCTCCAGATCTCCTGACTGACAGTTAACAAGAGTGTTGATTATAGGTCCAGGCAAGATGAAAGTGTTGACAATTTCAGTCTTGTCTCCATTTATCACAATGTTGCCTATTGGCTTAGTTGGGAAGATTTTTGTTTTCTTGATGTTGAGATGTAACCCATAGTGAAATCTATAGTCTCTGATTTTCTACAGCAAATAATTTATTTCCTCCTCCCTTTCAGTAAGCATGGTGTTATCATTAGCATAATGTAGGTTGTGGTTGAGTCTTTCTTTAGTCCTCATGCTACGCTCTTCTTCATAAAGTCCAGCTTCTCAGATTACTTGCTCATCATACAGATTGAATCAGTATGGAGAAAAGATAATAGCCCTGATTTTAAACCCTACAGTGTTCCCTTGCTCTGTTCATATAACAGCATATTGGTCTAAGTATAGATTTCGTATAAGCATAATACGTGTTCTGGGATTCCTCTTCTTAATATTAGCCATAGTTTATTATGATTCACATAGCCCAATTCCTTTGTATAGTCAAGAAAACTCAAATAGACATTCTGGTATTCTCTGCTTCCAGCCAGAATCCATCTGACGTCAACAGTGATATCCCTGGTGCTACGACCTCTTCTAAACCCAACATGAACTGCCAATTTTCTGTCAGTGTACTGTTCCAGACATTACTGAATGATCTTCACTGTTTTGCTTGCATGTGATATTAATGATATTGTTTGATAATTTCTACATTCTATTGGATCACCTTTCTTGAGGACGGCAACAAATATGGATCTCTTCCATACAGTTGCCCAGGTAGCTACCTTCTAAATTTCCTGGCACAGACTGGTAAGTACGTCCAGGGCTGCATCTGTTACTTGGAACTTGTCATTTGATAAGCCATCAATTTCTGGGGCCTTACCTTTTGCCAGTGCCTTCCATATAGCTTGAACTTCTCTAATCACTGTTTTCTCTTTATCATAGGCTATCTGCTGAAATTTTTCTGTATCAACCAATTTTTCTACAGTAACTCCATGTATTTCCTCCATCTTCTTTTACTACTTCCTGGATCAGTCAAGGTTTTACCCATAGCATCTCTCAGTATTGTAACGTGAGGCTTAAATTTGTTTTTCTGTTTGAGTTTGAGAAATGCTGAATAAGTTCTTCCTTTTTTATTCTCCAACTCCAGCTCATTGCACATTCCATTTTAATACTTTATTTTGTCTTCTCAAGCTCCCCTTTAAAATCTTCTATTCATCACTTTCACTCCAACATCTTTTCCCTTTGTATTGGTTTCTCAGCGCTCTTATGCAATTTTCAGAGTTTCTTCTGACATCATTTAGATCTTTCTTCCTTCCTCTCTTTTTGTAACAACAACCTTTTGTACTCTTCGGGGATAATATCTTTTATGTCATCCCACAGTCTACCTCGTCTTTGATCCTTAGTGTTAAATACCTCAAACCTGTTCTGAGATGATTTTTAAATTCAGGTGGAATAAACTAAAGGCCATATTTTGGCAGTGGAGAAAGTTAAATAATTGAGCCATGAATTATGACATAATGAGGAGCTTGTTAAAGTTTTGGTGATTTACCTTAGCTTTCTGTTTGCCTTCACACTGTTATTTTCTCATTTTTCAGAAATACCCTTGGAAAATTCTGTTTTAAGAAGATAAAGAAAATAATAGAAACAAGCCTTCTAAGCTTTTCTATCCTTAAATGGCTACAGAATCAAGAACGCCTTCAGCCCCGTCCCCACTTAGCCAAACTCCTGAAGATTTAGTAATTGTCAAAGTAGAAGATCATAGTTGGGATCAGGAATCTAATCTGCATGATAAAAACCCTCCTGACCAAGAGCAGTTCCGGGCACGCTTCAGGCAGTTATGCTACCAAGAGACACTAGGACCTCGGGAAGCTCTCATCCAGCTCCGAGCACTCTGCCATCAGTGGCTGAGGCCAGATTTGAACACCAAAGAACAGATCCTGGAGCTGTTGGTGTTGGAACAGTTCTTGACTATCCTGCCTGAGGAGCTTCACACTCTGGTTAAGGAACATCAGCTGGAGAGTGGAGAGGAAGTGGTAACCCTGTTGGAGGATTTGGAAAGGCAGATTGATATCCTAGGACGGCCAGTAAGTAGAAAGAGGTGTGCTTGCTGTGACAAAATCCTGGAAGCTCGGTGGAGGGAAAATTATGGTGGAAAATAAATGCTAAACATTGATTTCTGTTGGACAAGGATAAAACTAGTTAAAGTTGTAGTGTTGATTTGATTGGGTTTGAGTTTGACACCTGGGGAAGGCATTAAGAGTATAAATGAATTTTTTGTATCCTTGGACTTCCCCTACAGTTGTATTATTCCCACTTGCCAGATGGGAAATTGTTGCCTAGGTAGCTTAAATAGCTTTCTCAATGATATCAAAATAATTGAAGGTGAGTCTGAGACTGAACTTGGACTTCTTATGTCCTTATCGTTTTCCACTGGACAACACTAGTGTATTTTTTTTTTGTCATTCTTTCTGTATTTGAACAAAAAATAGTGCTTTGCTATTGAGCAGATACAATTCTTTTCTGTTTTACTCTGTATATTTGTGTTCCTTTATACCCATAGAAAGTATATGAGATTCTACTTTTTCAAATATATATCCTTCGAGATGTACTCTTTCTTGGTCCTTGTACATCATTCACTACACATCACAGGGATTCCATTATAATCCAGCTGTCTTCATTGTTTCAGGTCCCAGCTCGTGTACATGGACATAGGTTACTCTGCAAGGAGGCTGTGCATTCTGAATCTGCCACAGAGACTCCAGATACTCAGCTCCAACCTGTCACAACCCAGCACAAATCTCCAGTCCCTCAGGGACCACAAGAGAGAGGTGAGGCCTCAGAATGCACTGGTGACAAGAGGGAGAAGAACAAAGAGAAGAATGTACATTTAGGACACAAGTCTAGCTCTTAGAGAACAAAGAGCAAACATATATATTATGCACCAGTCTCAAGATCTGAGTTAAATGCTTATATAAGCAGCAAATGTAGGCTGTTAGTCCAAGAAGTGAGCAAGAAGTTATAGAATTGGAAGATTTATTTGCTAATATCATCATATGACTTCATTTGTAAACATTTTAATAAGTGTTTCCTCAAATGAGCATTCTCAATGAATTTATAACATTTAGGAAGTGTAACATTGATACAGTATTATTACCTAGTTCATAATACATACTCATATTTTACCAGTTGTCCTCATGTTTTTTTTGGTCCATACTCCAGATCCCAGGACCACACATAGCCATTAGTTATCATATCTCGTTAGTCTTTAATTTGGACTTTAAATTTAGTTTTTAAATGTACTAAGTCCATTTCCTTTCTTCATTGTCTTTCATATCTTGGACAGTTTAAGCAAGTTATTTTGTAGCATTGCCTTCAATTTGGGTTTGTCTGCCATTCTCGTGTTTAGGTTCAAATTAAGTATATATGACAAGAACAGTGCAGAAGTAATGTGAACACAAGTTTGTCCTGTCATTAGTACTGTTAACTTTGGTGATTTAGTTATTCTTATTAGATAAATCCTTATAAAGTTACTATTATTCTTTTGTAATTAATAAGTTACTCGTTGAGAGCTACTCTTGAATGAACTTTAATACACTCTTCTTCATTGATCTTGCGTTGCTTAAAGAAGCTCTTTTAGCATTCATTGATTCTTCTTGATTATTAAGATGCTGATAAGAAAATGCTGATTATTTCTTCTATATTTATAAGGTTGTTTGGGGTTTTTTCCTTGTATTTTAAGGGAGAGGGTCACTTTCTCCCTCATATTGTTATCTGATTAGTATACACCTGTAATTTTTAATTTTATAAATACTGTGTTACCATAGGAAAGTCTTCTGTTAGGGACCTCTCCAAAGTACTGAAGAGCAATGGTGTCTCTCTGGAGACTAAGGTGTGTCTCTGATACAGGCCATGGTCTTTGCTATCACTTGTTATGCATCAGAGAGTTGGACAATGAGGATAGAAGAATTGATGCCTTTGAGCTGTGGTGCTGGAGAAGAGTATTGAATGTACCATGCACTGCTAGGAAAATAGATTCATCCTGGAAAGGGTTAAACCAGGCGGCTCCCTGGAGGCAAGGATTCTTGGGCTCCGTCTAACATACTTTGGACATGTTGTAAAGAGGGACCGGTCCTTGGAGAGGGACATCATGCTTGGTAGGGTGGAGGGACAGCACAGGAGGGGAAGGCCCTCTATGAGGTGGATTGATTCAGTGACTGGGGTAATGGGGGTGGGTGTGTCAGAGATAGTGCAGTTGGCACAGGACAGAGCAGAGTTTAGGGCTGTTGTACATAGGGTCACTATGAGCCACAAGCGACTCGACAGCACGTAACAACAACAAGATTCATTTTGATGTTTAAATTATTTCCAATTTGGCCCCTCAATTCCTTGTATCCTTTTGACCTATCTCTATCAAGTTTTCAGAATTTTCTTCCTTTCTTACAGAGCAAAGTGTTAGTCTCATCTTGTACAGCATTTTGTATTTTCAATATTTTCAGTTTTGTGCAATTTATAGCAACTTATTCTACATAAATAAGGTACTATTTCTGAAATGTTTCTGTAATAGTACAGTTCTTGTATAAAGTCCTAAAGCTTATTGCCTGAAATATTGTAATTTGTGTTGAAATATAGTAAATTTATAGTGTATATAGGAAGTAGATATTGATGGTTAAGGCAGACATTTCCAAAAGGTAATGAAATTAATAGAGATGGATTGGATCTAATATTCACATTGCCAAGAGTCCACAACTTAAAGAAATACTGTGTATAGTACAAGTATAAAAACAGCTTTGGTGTTAGTGAAATTGGAAAGGAACACCTATATTTTCTGGTTTTGACACTTTATACAAATATTTTGTGGGCATCCATAGACTTAGACCCCAGATTGTTAGCATTTCACATGCAGAATATTTGATATGCATATCTGTTGTGAAATAGTAACAGTTTGGGCAGGGGTTCATGCTGTATCTCACAGCCAATTAGATAGTTCTGATCTCACTGAGTCATAGCTTATTTCTCTCCTCTCAGCCACATCTGCTTCTCAAAGTCCTATCCCTTCCCAGAAAGGAAGCACTGGAAACCAGGAGATGGCAACGGCACTTCTAACAGCAGGGTTTCAGGTCAGTTCTCTTTCTTCTTAACAAAACCTTATAGCTCTCTTTGATAAAATTTGTCTATCTCATGTCAAGACTATTTACAGCAGAATTCACCCAAGAACCCATCCCAAATTCTTCATTCCTGTAGAGTCAAAACCAACTCAGATGACCCTCCTCTGAGTTTTCAGAGGCTATAAATTGCAAGAGAGGGCATTGTCCATCTTTCTCCCAAAGAGCCACTGGTAGAATCATACCACTGGAAAGCCGTACAGACTAGGCCACCTGGAACCACTTTTGCATCTGAATGGTGCAATCTTTGACTTTCCAATAAATCTGGTAGAATTTCCTTTTTCTAATCATTCAGACCACTTTACACTATGTTGTTGTTAATGTGCCTTCGAGTCGTTTCCGACTCATAGCGACCCTATGCACAACAGCTCTAAACCCTGCTCTATCCTGCGCCAACCGCACCGCCTCTGACACACCCATCCCGATTA
>NW_006400183.1:491830-509708 GCF_000299155.1 Elephantulus edwardii | reverse complement strand
TAAAAGTTGGTAGAAATCATCTATTTCTTCTTCTTTGGCTCTGGTTGTTGGTGCATATATCTGAATGATAGTGGTATTTACTGGACTTCCTTGTAAGCGTATGGATATGATCCTGTCACTCACGATGGAAAAGGTAGAACCATCAAGTAGTTATTTCTTTACACTATACATTTCTTCTTTCATCTATCTTGACATGTATGGTTTTTTTGTTTTGTTTTTATATTGATTTGCACGCAAAATTCATATACATTGTGTTTCATTCATGTACATTGTGTTTCACAGTCCCTTTGGACTTTTATCCACATCTTAGTAGTTATCCTTCAATTTTTACAATAATGATCTTATGCAGTATTTGTTCTTTGAGGCTGAGTTCACTCAGCATAAGACTCTCTCTAGCCTCTCCCTTGTTATATAGTATTTTACGAAATTATTGCTCCTGAGTGTTGCATGGTATTACAATAATGGTCTCATGCAGTATTTGTTCTTTGAGACTGAGTTCACTCAGCATAAGACTCTCTCTAGCCTCTCCCATGTTATATAGTATTTTACGAAATTATTGCTCCTGAGTGTTGCATGGTATTCTATCAAGTAAATGTACCACAATTTCTCAATCTCTTTATTTGTTGATGGACTGTTTTCCATATTCTTGCTGTTGTGCGTAACATTGCTATGAACATAATTGTGTAAATCTCCATTTTTATCTCAGTTCTATTTTCCTTGGTGTATATTCCTAGCAATGGAATATGGCATGGCATGGAATATGGTCATATGGCATTCTGTGTCCATCTTTTTGAGGAAATACCAAACTGCTTTCCAGAGTGGTTGTTCCATTTTACCATTCTACCAGCAGCATATGAAAGTTCCAATCTCTCCACATCCTCTCCAACATTTAATGCTTGCTATACTGTGAAACTCTGCCACTCCTTCTGGAGTGAGATAATATCTCACTGTGATTTTGATTCACATTTCTCTCTCTGATTGCCAGTGATTTTGAACATCTCATGATGTGTCTGTTGGTCGTCTGAATATCTTTCTTTGTGAAACATTTTTTTGTCCATTTTGTGATTAGCTTATCACTGGGAACCTTGTAGTAGTTTGTAAACTTTTGATATGAAACCCTTTTCTGAGATGTTGTTGCCAGATGTTTCTTTGCAGTCAGTAGGTTTTCTTTTCTCCCTGTTGGGAAAAATTTTGATGCTTAATCTTTAGGTTAAATCATTAAATTCATCAAATCATGTTTCTCCTTGAATCCTTTCCTAATATTAGTAGATATCTGTGACAGTCTGAATCTATGGATAGTCCTAGTCCTCAAATGAGACTTTACTTTGTTTCAGACTTTGGAGAAGATTGAAGACATGGCTGTGTCCCTCATCCGAGAGGAGTGGCTTCTTGATCCATCACAGAAGGATCTGTGTAGAGATAAGCCAGAGAATTACAGAAACACATTCTCCCTGGGTAAGGCTGACAGTTATTATCAAGGTTATTTGTATGTTTAGTATTTTTGTATATATCATAGCCATGTGCTTTTTTAAAGACTTGATTGAGTTTAAACTTAAGATCCAACACTGGGGTATGATCTTGAATATTTCTTAGGTCTAAAATTAAAGGGTTTTGTTTCTTCAGGCTGAGGCTTAACCTTATAGCCTGTAACTGGTTTGTGGTCTGTCAGTCGGAAATTGACATTTCAGGTGTTATGAGTTCACACTTTTATTCCACTTGCAGTTTCCATATGATCCTTGCATTTATATACCCCCCGCCCTTAGGCCTTGTTGTGCTTCATTTCTTCTGGTGAGTTGGAGGCATTTGCTTATGAAATCTTTTTTGGTTTTGTATACTACTGAGTCAGAACCAAACCATAGCCGACCCTTCAGCAGGTTTTCAGAGACCGTAAATTATGCAGGAGTTGATTGCCCTTCTTTATCCTGCAGAGCAGCTGGTGAATTCTAACCACACACCTTTGCATTAGGATTGTGATTTGCTTCTATCTTAAATTTCTTTCCATTAGCATAGAGAGCATTGGCTTATGTATTTATTCATTACATTTTTCTTTCAGGTGGTGAGACCAGGAATGAGAATAGGGAAATAGCTTCAAAACAGGTAATATCTGCTGGGATCCAGCCACCTGGAGAGACAGCTACCAAATGCAACGGGGATGCTATTGGGGGTCTTGAGCATGGAGAAGCCCAAGGTTTTCCGGGCAGATTAGAAAAGCAGCGAGGAAACTCCACACAAGAGAGACGGCATAAATGTGATGAGTGTGGGAAGAGCTTTGCTCAGAGCTCAGGCCTTGTTCGACACTGGAGGATCCACACTGGGGAGAAACCTTATCAGTGTAATGTGTGTGGTAAAGCCTTCAGTTACAGGTCAGCCCTCCTTTCCCATCAAGATATCCACAACAAAGTAAAACGCTATCACTGTAAAGAGTGTGGCAAAGCCTTCAGTCAGAACACAGGCCTGATCCTGCACCAGAGAATCCATACTGGGGAGAAGCCATATCAGTGCAATCAATGTGGGAAGGCTTTCAGCCAGAGTGCAGGCCTTATTCTGCACCAGAGAATCCACAGTGGGGAAAGACCATATGAATGTAATGAGTGTGGGAAAGCTTTCAGTCATAGCTCACACCTCATTGGACATCAGAGGATTCACACTGGGGAGAAGCCCTATGAGTGTGATGAGTGTGGAAAAACCTTCAGACGGAGCTCACATCTTATTGGCCATCAGAGAAGCCACACTGGGGAGAAACCCTACAAGTGCAATGAGTGTGGGAGGGCCTTCAGTCAGAAGTCGGGCCTTATTGAACATCAGAGAATCCACACTGGAGAAAGACCCTATAAATGTAAAGAATGTGGGAAAGCTTTCAATGGGAACACTGGCCTCATTCAGCATCTGAGAATCCACACAGGAGAGAAACCTTATCAATGTAATGAATGTGGGAAAGCCTTTATTCAAAGGTCAAGTCTCATTCGACATCAGAGGATTCACAGTGGAGAAAAATCTGAGTCCATAGTAGTTTAGTAAAAACTTTAGTGATAATGTGAACATTATTTGGCACTAGAGGCACCGATGGGAGAGGTGTTTCTGTAAATAGTAAGGTGGCAGAAATGTGTCCCATTATACTTTTATTTAATATCAGAATTGATACTGGTGACAAAATTAGAATTGCTCTTCAGTAGTTTAAGCCCAGTGCTGTGTTGAGAAGTATCTGATTGAGTGAAGTTCCTAAAGGCCTGATACATTCTTTAGAAACTTAAAATACCATTGCTTACTTGCCATGGCTCAAAGCACTTAACTTTGTCTTTTAGTGAGTAGCTTTAGGTTTGGAGAAGGCTGCTCTTCCTAGTTTCTCTGCTGCTTCCCATCCTTTGGAATACTCTTCTGTTGATTTTCCTAACGGTGCCATTGTGCTCTTAACCTGATCTAAGAAGCTACTCTAAGACTTCGAAGTAGCCTTTGAATGAGACATATTTGTATTTAGCTTTCTAAGATCTTAGTGTTAGGGACGTGTTTTAGGTTTTGTTTTTAGGGACATTTTTACAGACATTTATTTATGCTTAAGTGTGTATTTTATTTCTTATAGTTGGTGGAGGTCCACATTCCCATGCAAACTCAGAATGCTATGTTTTAACAGCACTGCAGCTTTTTTTCTTCATTTATCGCCTTCATTGACTCCTTTGAGTCCTTGAGCATTCATATTCTTCCCAACTCCTAGTCACAGTACCTATACCAGCAAAGGAGGCAGATACATTAGTGATGGTTGTGAGAGTGATGCCACGAAGAGGTGAGTGAAAAATTAGGCTCAGCTGCTCTTGGGCTTGAGTAGTTATACTTCTGGTGACCTCTGACTTTCCTTTTCACCTTCCCACCACCAACCAGCATACAAATAAGATACTTGCACTATCCTGTTTATGGCATCACATGGGGGGAAAAGGAGACAAGTGTTTAGACTTTAAAATCCATGCCAAAAAATATCCCATTACAACAGTCTCTCTCAGATTCTTAACCACCTGCAAAAACCACCTAACTGGATTTTGTGACACGCTTGTCATTACTGTGAACTCACTTCCATAAAGAGCACCTCCTTCATTGTTCTTGGTTCTGTTGCTTGCCATTACCTTTATCACATTATTATCCACACAGAGATAATCTTTCAAACACTTCACCTCACAATTCATTCTACATAATTTTGATGAATGCCATATATAATCCATGTCTGTATTTTACTTGCAGAAATACAGTGAGAAATCTCATCATCACCAGGCACTATTTCATTCTTGAGGCTTCTAGTGTACCAAAGGATAGTATCTAAAGAAATGAGATGGTTTAAAGTAACACAACATAATTGGGCATCTAAACATGGATTGTCCTTTAAAAATTGTATAGTGGCACTAAGAGAGAAATCAACTAATTCACTAGTAACTGAATATCTTTTAACTCTTTCAAAACGGAATCCTCAAATTGGAATTGATTCTATTAAGGATGTTAAAAAAGATTATCGTACAGATTCTGAAGAAAATTCCAAATCACAAAATTTCACACTGTGACTATAAATGACAAACGCTTACTAATCATGCTAGTTTACAATTGGTGTTTTTAAAAAGCAGTCATAAAATTCTACTTAAAAGTAAATTTTTTATAGAAGTCTACAATTTGATCCTGACTTTCTTCCCTATAACATTCTTTTCATCTGACTCTTGGCCTTTAAGATGAACTTCAAAGTTATTTACCCTTATTTAATTAAACCATTGGTTTCCAGGTAGGAGTTGGTTAACTTTTTCAAAATATTTGATCTTGTTACTTTCTTATCCTTTGCTCATTTTCTAAACCTATAAATAATCATATCTAGTTCCCTTGTACTTGAAATTTTAAGAAATGAGTGAATCTGGTTGTCTTTAAGCCTATACTGTCCTGCTTCATCTGTACCTTTCCTTCTGTACAGTAACTTCTGTCTGGGGCTTATGCTACTTTTTTTTTCCAATTTATTTTTTTTTATTTATTATAATGAACATTTACAGAGATTTTGGATTTCCATTCATACATTGTTGCACTTTTCTCTCTGTCCACCCCTCCACTCCAGTTCACTCTCTCTTTGAAAAGAAAAATGAAAAATTCCTTCATTGGCCTTATGCTACCTTATGTACATATATTTCACAGGAAGGATTTGTCAGAATACAGATAAGCACATGCACATGCATACTTCACTGGAACTGTTGTTTTCAATTCTAATAAAAGTTTTTAGCAGAATAACACCGAAATTATTATAGATATACTGACTTTATGTCCCTTTGGAGCTCAGTACCCAGAATAACATGTAGCCCAATTACTTAGTTTAAAAATGTTAAGATTCTGGCAGAAACTAAGAGAAATTAAAATCTATAGTATGACAAAAGATTAGTATTATCCTAAGGTGAATATGAGAAAAGATTTGAATTGTCAAGGCTAATTGAAAACATATATAGAAATAGACAAATGGTATAAAACAGTAGAGCAAGATTGTGATTTATTTCAGGGGATTAGATAAGAGTTTGTTTACGGTCCCTGGTTCTCACACTTAGCATTAAAATATCATTGATGAGACCTTACTTTGAACTCCTTTTCATTCAGTTATACATAATAAGGTTGTTATGAGTTGGAACTAACTAAATACCATACACTAACTAAAGTGACTCAGACTTTATTTTACCTAACCATGCATGCTTTTTTTTTTTTTTTGGTCTCCTTGCTGTTCAACTATTAACCAGTACTTTTTTCTCATCCTCATCTTCTTTTTTTATAGTATGATAAGATGATTCTTCTGTCCCTCTAATTGCCATCTAACAGTCCTAGGACAGATGTTTTAGGTTTCAAAGGTTTTTCTTCATGAAACAAGGTGACAGTGCTAGAATGTGATAGTAAATTCCCATGTGGAGCAGACAGCTTTGCTCTTGGTTCTGAAGCTCAAAAAAAATTGACATTTATTGAACACTTTCTATGTGCCATCCCCTATATTAAACATTTCTTATACATTCAGTAAATATTATTATTATTTTCTTTTTGGAGATTAGAAAATCGAGGCCTAGAAAGTTGAGTTGCTCGCATAGCTGGTAAGTGATAGATCAGAGGAATTCAAATCCAGACTCAAGCCTGTGCTCTTGACCACTGTGTTGTACTGTTGCCAATGAACACTTTAGCACTGACCAGCTGTTTTAAAATACAATCCTGGTCATAAGTAATACTATGGAAAACAGTGTACAACACAGTGCAAATCCATTAAGATAACTAGAAAATTTGTTTAAAATGCAATTTGGGATTGTAATTATATCTTCTTTAAATGTTGATACTTTTCATCTTTTGTTAGTTCTAGAAAACTAAATTGTGCAAGGAAAACATTTAAAAGACTAACTAGGATGATAAAGCAATAACGTTATAGATTCAAATATATTTTTCTCTAAACTGCCTGAGAAAAAGTAGAATTATGGGTAGCTATATCCATGCACCAATGTACACAGATAAATAATTCTAACAATAGTAAGCTTATCTACAGCATAAATTATGAAGAACTTTCAATATTGTTCCCTGTTGCTGCCTACTGTTTTATTTCTTCCCTCTCATTTCTGTTTTTCCAACCCTATATTAATCAGTTTTTAATTTTTTTTTCCCCCACTGGAAAAATCAACACTCCACTGAAATATCCTTGGAGTTATCTGTGGATAAATAACCCTTTTTTTAGATGTTATCCACCATGAGCCATAAATTTGAAATACTATACAATTTCCTCTGTATCTCAGGAATCCTCCTTTCAGTTGTTGAATCCCTTTGGGATCCTTTTTTCTCCCATTTCTAGCATTTTTTTAAATTGGCCCTTTCTCCTCTTCCCAGTTGAGAATAATTTTATTCACTATTATTTATACACATACTTTTATTTATCTAACTTGATTGATTCCATTTATCTACTGTATTTTTATAACAATGTTTTCCGCCTTATAGATTTGTTGAAACTGTGTAACATGGTATTTGAAAAATGAACTCATCACTGTTCTCCAAACCCTTATTCCTTTTAAATAAACATCATTTCTTAACTTCTTTACCCTGAACAGAATTTATTATTCCAATATTGGACTTTTTTTTGTGCCTTCTAATCTCCATGTCTAAAATTTTGCTAAGTTGATTTAGTTGTTAGTCTTTTTCTTTGAGGCTGGATTTTACATTTATCCCATTACCTTGTTACCCTCCACACATAGCCACATCAACTAAGAACCAAGTTACTTTAATTCATTCTTTCCACTTTCCTCACTCTCAGGATGCCCATCTAACATACTTTTCCAAGATGATCCTTTTCAAACTCCATTTCCAGGATCTTATTTTTCTCAAGAAATGCCCGCTAGCTATTTCCTGTCAGCACAATGGCATTCCATATTCTTTACTTCCTTGCCTGTAAGCTTAGTCTGTCTCAACACTCTAGCATACTCACTTTGACTCATCTTATTCTAACATCCTATAGCCTTCTACTTTTGTCTTATTATCCCTTGCCTCTGTGCCTTTCTCTTGCTTTCCTTTTCGCTTAAATTGTCCTTTGGTCCCATTTCATGTTTAAGGCTGCCTTCAAAGCTTAGCTTCTTTTTATCTCCTGAGTGAACTCTCCCAGACTGACTTAATGAACTCCGTATTTTGTGCTGCCTTAGCACTTACCTTTTAAATTTGTACTGTGGTCAATGCACTTACTAACACATTCTTTGTAATTATTTTCTAATACTCTGTAGTTCTACATTTGTATTTATTTCTGATATTAAATTGTAAGCTCCTTGAGAGCAGGAATAATAGCGCTTACATTTGTATCTCTGCTCTATAGTGCCTAGTACAATGCTGAGTGCACAGTAGGCGTTTAATAAATGCTTAATGAATTATTGTGTGGATTCTTTATAGTATTATCTACAGACATTTTTAAGCTATTTTCTAAGATGTATCTGAAGTACAGGCCTGTTTTCATAAGAATATACTATATATACTTAAAAATTTAAGATCCAACATCATATTAAACAAACATAATTAAGTTATTAATAAGATTGGAAGGAGGAGTGGCATCCACTTCCGTAATAGCTTGCCTCCGGAAACCCTATGAACCTGGAGAGAGGATGAAAGGCACTCAAGCCTCGCGGACTCTCCTTCATAGGGTCGCTGTGAGTCGCCTGCAACTCGACGCCACTTAACAACAACATTAAAAAGATCTACCGTGATGATTCAGCATTAGAAAAACAATTAGCATAATGTACTACAAGTAAAACAAAGGGGAAAGACACTAATTGTATTAATCTATACAGAAAAGATATTTCACAAAATGCAATACTCATTCCTGATAAAAATTCTCAAGAAAATTGAAAGGAAAGTCCTTAGCATAAGTTAGGGCATATATAGAAAACCAATGGCCAGGGTTAGTATCAACAAAATGGAAACCAGGCCAAGATGTCCTTTATCAGCATTCCTATTCATATTGTATTAGAAGCCTTAACCAGATCAGGGAACAAAAAGCATCCTTTTGATGTAAATCTATTGATGATATGTGCTTTTATATAGAAAATCTCATGATTCGGCAAGTGACAAGGTACTAAATCAGTGCACAAAAATCAGATTCCTTACCAGTAACAGAGACTTCTGAAAAGAAGATCAGGAAAACACTACCAGTTATAGTAGTCACTCAAAAGATTAAACACTTAAAACTAACTGTAACCAGAGATAACAAAAGACCTATCCAAAGTACTACTGTAAGAAACCGACATAAATGAAAGAATAATCCATGCTAAGGTATATAGGAAAAGTTAACATTGTAAGAAAATGCAGTACTATCAAAGTGATCTAAAGGTATAATACCAAACCAGATCCTAGTACCATTCTTTTTTAAAGAGATGAAAAAACTAATTGTAAGCTTTATAGAGAGAGAAAAAAGATACCTTAGAGATGCAAAGCACTACTGAAGAACAAGGTAGATTTCACACTTGATAATCTCAAAACCTACTGTATATCCATGGCAGTTAAATCAGCCTAATACTGGCCTAGTGCAGGCATATAGACTAATTGAAATGAATTAAGAACCCCAGAAGTAAATGTTTTCATCTATGAATAGCTGATTTTTGACAAAGCCAAAATCCAGTAAGTGGAGAAAGATAATCTCTTTAAGAAAGTGCTGGCAGAATTAGATATCTGTTTACAGAGAACAAACATAATGTTCCATATGTCACTGTATACAGAACTTTATTTAAATAGATCAAAGACCTGAAACATTTATATGGAACAAACACACTGAAGAAAGGCTATTAATCTTTAGCTGTTGGATAACAATCAAACAATGAGATATTTTACCCCCAAAACCAAGGAAGTACATAGGCAAACAGGCAAGGCAAACCTAAATGTAAAACTCTAATGCTGAAAAGTAGTGCTGTCAGTTTGAGGTATGCCTAATTCTGGCCATGGTGTTCTCAATCACCTGCTATGCATCAAGAGAGCTGGACAACAAATGAAGGTGATAGAAGAATTGATGTCTAAATGGTGTTGCTGGAGGAGAGTACTGACTATCCCATGGACTGCCAAATGAACAAACAGGTATGTCTTGGGGGAAATGCAGCTACAGTGCTCCTTGTAGGCAAAGATGGCGAAGCTTCGTCTCATACTTTGGGCACGTAACTGGGTGAGGCTATTCCTTAGAAAGGGACATCATCCTTGAAAAGATAGAGGCTAGAAGGTCAGAACAAAGGAGAAGAAGACACCCCCCACCCCAACAAGATGGACTGACATGGTGATTTCAGCAATGAGCTCTGCTGTATTGATGTGGAAGTCACGAGAGAGCAAGTTTCAGGATGGCTGTTCATAGAGCCACTATCAGTTGTACTCTACCCAATGGCACCTTACAACAACAATCTGGTGTAAACCCAAACATAAACAAAAATACACAACAGCAGATGAGAAACTAGATGACTAGAATCTTCTTTAAAAACCTCATGAGCATCAAAAGACTTCTGAAAAAAAAAGATCCTACAGATTGGGAAAATTCTATAGCAGAAATATCTCACAAGGGACTTTTAAAATATTTTTAGAAAATCCCAACACCTCAACAAAAAGGCTTAAACACTCCAGTTTAAAAATGGACACACAACGTTAAAAGACTACCAAGACATCCAAACAACTAACACACTGAAGAAAGGCTATCAATCTTTAGCTGTTGGCTACCAAACAATAAGCTATCATTTTACCCCAAAACCAAAAAGATAACATAGGCAAACAGGCAAGGCAAACATCTGGGCTGATGAAAACCTAGACCATGTATTTGTTGTTAGGTGCAGTCAAGTTGAGTACAACTCATAGTGACCCTATGAACAACAAATTTGAACCCTGCCCTATCTTGTGCCATCCTCACAATCTCTAACACCCTCAAGGTCATTGCTACAGTCACTAAGTCAATCCACCTCATTCATGATGGTCTTCATCATCCCCCCACTTTACCAAGCATGATGTTCCTCTCCAGGGAATAACCTCTCATTGTGCATTCAAAGGATGTGAGATGAAGCTTCACCTCCAAGGATCACACTGGCTGCACTCTCTCCAACACATATCTATTTGTTCTTTTGGCAATCCATGGGACATTCAGCACTCCAACACCACAACTCAAAGGTATTGATTATTATTCTGTCATATTAATCATTGTACGGTTATCAGATGCATAGCAAGTGACTGAAAATACCATGACCTGAATCAGACACCTTAGTGTTCAAACTGACATCATTGCTGCTCAGTAATTTGGAGGGGTCTCTGATTGCAGACTTTCCCAGTGCAATATATCTCCTGACTGCTAGTACCAATGGTACTGATGGTGTATCCAAGTAAGATGAAGTCATTGACAGTTTCATTCTTTTCTCCATCTATCATGATGTCACTTTTCAGAGGCTAAGATTTTTGTTTTCTTTATGTTGCGATGTGATAGATCTTTATTTTAATAAGAACAATTTTATGCAAATATTAACATACTAATCTTCACAATGTCACTGCATTGAATATTATTTTCTATTCAATCCTTTTGTAAAACAACATCAAATCCACAGTCCCGGAGGCGCACGGTTCAAATCCACCAGATGCTGTGCCGGGGAAGGAGGGACAATCTCCTCCTGTACCAGTCAGATCTGATTTGACGGTACACGCACACACACACACACACACACACACACACAAATAATAAAATTTAAAACAAAAAACCAACATCAAGTCCTAGGTAACTTTTCATAATGGAGAAAGAAGAGCAGAGTTTTGAAAACAGACATTCTCATTAAATACTCATTAAAAACCACTTGCTTGGATTCAAGATATGATCCATCTTAAAGGCTATAGTCTATAGTTTGTCAAATAACTTTCCTACATGTTAGTATCTGATGCTAACTAGTGTTCTGGTGGAGTAATGGTAGGAAGCTTCACTGCATTCGAACTGTGGCTGACTCTGACAAGAATGGGAATCCCAGAACACTTCATCGTGCTAATGAGAAACCTATACTTGGACCAAGAGGCAGTTGTCAGAACAGAGCAAGGAAACACTGCATGGTTCAAAGTTGGGAAGGGATGTGGCCTGTCTCCATACCTTTTCAACCTGCATGCAGGACAGATTATCCGGGAGGCTGGGCTCTGTGAGGAGAAATGTGGGGTCAAAATTGGAGATCTATCAACAATCTGCATTATGCAGATGGTAAAACCCTGCTTGCGGAAACTGAGGAGGACCTGAAGTGCTTGCTACAGAGGGTCAAGGACTGCAGCCTCCAATATGGATTGAGGCTCAATATCAAGAAGGCAGAGATTCTCACCACTGGACCAATTGGCGGCATCAGGATGCATGGTGAAGAGATTGAGATTGTTCACAGCTTTAGTTAACTTGGCTCCACAGTCAACACTCTTGGCACCAGTAGCCAGGAAATTAAAAGATGTATTGCGATGGGAAAGTCTGCTGTTAGGGACCTCTCCAAAGTACTAAAGAGCAATGGTGTCTCTCTGGAGACTGAGGTGTGTCTGATACAGGCCATGGCCTTTGCTATCACTTGTTATGCATCAGAGAGTTGGACAATGACTAAGGAGGATAGAAGGAGAATTGATGCCTTTGAGCTGTGGTGCTGGAGAAGAGTATTGAATGTACCATGCACTGCTAGGAAAACAAACAGATTCGTCCTGGAAAGGGTTAAACCGGGTGGTTCCTTGGAGGCAAGGATTCTGAGGCTCCATCTAACATACTTTGGACATGTTGTAAGGAGGGACCGGTCCTTGGAGAGGGACATCATGCTTCGTAGGATGGAGGGACAGCACAGGAGCGGAAGGCCCTCTATGAGGTGGATTAATTCGGTGACTGGGGTAATCGAGATGGGTGTATCGGAGGCAGTGCAATTAGCACAGGAGAGAGCAGAGTTTAGGGCTGTTGTACATAGGGTCGCTATGAGTCCCAAGCAACTCGACGGCACATAACAACAACAACATACATAAAACCATCAATTTTATTCTAGGATACATTTTCTTAATGTGAATAAAATGCTTTTTTATGCACATACTGCCAATACATTTTAAAAGGCCCAGATTGTAACAAGTAGACAAATTCATCAGACAAGACATCATAAATTACTTTGGCCAAAAAAAGAAAAATTACTTTGGCAAAAAAAAAAAAAAAAGTCTTAAAGGAAAAAAAATCTGGCTCAACATCCTGTTTTCAGGTTTCTACCTATTGTGTGTGTGCGCACGTGTGTGATTAGCTTTCCTTAAGGGAATGGAGTATGGTCTAGCTCACTTTCTAAGGTTATTGTACGAACTACAATGTTCTTTGTCCCCAAAACAAGAAGAGCAAGGTCTATATTTCTACCAACTCAATGCAAAGCCCCAAGAGCTTCCTGCAAAGTAAAGCCAAAATGGAGGATCCGTTCAGTGTCTGCGGAAAGAAAAATCAGTGGGGGGAAAATGGAGGGACTCAATGGATGACTGACTGTTAGGTGGCTTGAACTCAAGGAATGAACTGGCAGCTTCAGGGCAGGCATTTTCTCTGGATTCAGGCCTTTCGGTCACTGGATTCGGAGTCCCTTGGTCGTTTTTTTGTTTATATTTTTAAGGCACACAGTTTGAAAGCCTGCTGGAGAGTCAGCTATGGGTCAGTTTTGACTCAACAGCACATGTTACACTGTGTGTGTTGGCGGGGGGGGGGGGGGATAGATACAGAAGCCAATAGAGACAACCGTATAGGGCTTCAGGACCATAGTCTTAGGGAACATCAAGGTAAACTGGTATAAAACCGACCACAAAGATGATGTTCCACATGAGTCTTAACAGTTTGTAAGGCAGTCATGTAAAGTGCAAATACTGATCTTTCTGTCTAGAACTAAGAAAAATATGCATAGAAAGAATTTACCCAGAGAACTAATGCACCCCATGAAGCTTGACCTTCCAGGTCCAGGATCCTGAAACCAGAAAAACTAGATGATGCCTGATTACCACTACTGACCACTCTAAAAGAGATCTTAGTAGAGAGTTTTGGACAAGTGGAAAGAAAATGCAAAACAAGGAGGGAAATGACCATGTTTACTTATAAAGACCTGTGGACCCTACACAAGACTGTGGCCCTTGATTACCCTTCAAAGGTAAGTGCTATTGAGTCGTAGAGACACTACATCGTATAGAGACCCATTACACAGTGGATCTAAACCCTGGCTCTCTGACATGTTTGAGTCACTTTGTCAGTCCATCTTGTTGACAGTCCCCTCCTTTGCAGACTCTCCACCTTTCAGAGCAAATGTCCTTTTCCAAAGAATGGTCCTTCTGAACAACATATCCTAAGTATCTGAGACACATTTCACTATCCTTGCTTTCATGGAGCACCCTGGCTGCACATTTTTCCAAAACATATTTGTCTTTTTGGCAATTCATGGGATATTTGGCACCCTTCAACACCAAAACTCAAAGGCATCAATTCTTCTTTCATCATTCATTGTCCATATCTCAGCTGCATAGCAAGTAATTGAAGTTTATTATTTTAATTAGGTGCACTTTAGTCTTTAATCTGACATTGTTTATCAGCACTTTGGAGAGATCCCTGACAGAAGACTTTCTCAATTCAATACATCTTGATTTCCTGACTGCTGGTGCCAAGGGTGTTGATTGTGAATCCAAGCAAGATTAAATCACTGACAATTTCTATCTCTTCTCCATATATTATTTGTGAGTGAGTGGTGAGGATTTTTATTTTCTTGATGTTGAGATGTAATACATATTGAAGACTGTATATGGTTTTTGATCCTCTGTAGCAAGCTTTTCAAGTCCTCACTCTGCCAGTGATATTGTGGCATCTGCATGACACAGGTTGTTGATGAATCTTCCTCCAATCCTCATGCTACATTCTTCTTCATATGGTCCAGTTTCTAGAATGATTTGTTCTGCATACAGATTGAATAGTTATGAAGAAAGGATACAGCCCTAACACACATCTTTCCTGATTTTGAACTGTACAGTGTTCTCTTGCTTTATTTGATTAGCAACTTCTTGATCTAGATACAAGTTTTATGTGAGCACAATTAAATGTTCTGGGATTCCCAGTCATTAATTATAATAATTGGTAACTGAAATGCAAAAGTTGGAAATAAGAGGTACTGGAGTTTGTTAATCAAGGACTTGGTGACAGAAATGAGGTTAGAGATCAAATAATTGAATTTTGTACAGGCAATGATTTATTCATTAAACATACCTTCTTTAATAGGCACAAGTGATGACTATATACGTGGACCACACCTGAAGAACT
Source organism: Elephantulus edwardii (assembly GCF_000299155.1). Lineage (NCBI taxonomy): Eukaryota > Metazoa > Chordata > Mammalia > Macroscelidea > Macroscelididae > Elephantulus > Elephantulus edwardii. The sequence goes on along the minus strand of NW_006400183.1, from coordinate 494,938 downwards.
GCACAGGAATCAGATTGACTACATCTGAGGAAAGAATCATTGGAGAAGCTAACTATCCTCAGTCAATATTAGGCCAGGTGCTGACTGTGGAAAGTTCAAACTGAAACTAAAGAAAATGAAAATGAGTCCACAAGAACTAAAATACAACCTTGAGTCAACCTAAATTTAAAAATCATCTCAAAAGTAGGTTTGATACATTGAACACTAATGATGGAAGACCAGATGAATTGTGGGATGACATCAAGGCTATTATTCATGAAGAAAGCAAAAGATCATTATAAAAACAGGAGAAAGAAAAGACTAAAATGGATGTTAGAAAAGACTGAAAACTGTACTAGAATGTTAAGAAGCCAGAATAAAGGGGGAAATTGCTGAAGTAAAAGAGATGAACAGAAGATTCCAAAAGGCAACATAAGAAGACAAAATATTATGAAAGAATGTACAAAGAGCTGGAACAGGGAAAACAAAAAGGAGGAACTTGCATTTCTCAAGCAGAAAGACAAAAAAATCAAACCTTGAGTTGCAATACTGAAGGATGCCGTGGGCAAAATCCTAAATGATCCAGGAAACATCAAAAGGAGATGGGAGTCACTGTTCAAAAAGAAAAATTGTCAGACACAGTTATTTTGGGAAGTAGCGTATGATCAAGAACCAGTGCTGATCAAAGTTCAAAGTTCATTAAAGGCATTAGGGTTTTTTTTTTTTTAAAAAAATAAGGGCCAAGAATTGATGGGATATCAGTTGACATGTTTCAACAGACATAAGCAGCCCTTTATGTGCTCACTAAATTATGCCAGGAAATGTGGAGAACAGCTACCTGTCCAACTGATTAGAAGAGATCCGTCTTTATCCCCATCAACCTAAAAAAGGTGATCCAATAGAATTTGCCAACAATCAACACTCTTGCCACCAGCAGTCAGGAGATCAAAAGACAAATTGCATTAGGAAAATCTGCTGTCAGGGACTTCTCCAGAGTGCTAAAGAGCAACAATGTCAGTGTGAGGCTAAGATATGCGTGATCCAGACCATGATCTTCACAATTACTTGCTATGCATCTGAAAGTTGAGCAATGACTAAGGATAACAAAAGAATAGTCTATGCCTTTGAGTTGAGTGCTGAAAAAGAATATTAGCGTACCATGGACTGCCAAGGGAACAAACATATTTGTCCTGTTGTTGTGGTTGGTGTTATGTGCCGTTGAGTCACTTCCAACTCAAAGCGACCCTATGTACATCCCTAAACTCTGCTCTGTCCTGTGCCAATCACACCGTCTCCAATACACCCATCCTGATTACTCCAGTCACTGAATCAATCCACCTCATAGGGGCCTTCCCCTTCTGCGCTGTCCCTCCACCCCAACCAAGCATGATGTCCCTCCCCAAGGACCGGTCCCTCCTTGCAACATGTCCAAAGTATATTAGACGGAACCTCAGAATCCTTACCTCCAAGGAGCAGCCCGGTTTGACTCTTTCCAGGATGAATCTGTTTGTTTTCCTAGCAGTCCATGGTACCCTCAGTACTCTTCTCCAGCACCACAGCTCAAAGGCATCAATTCTTCTTCTATCCTCCTTAGTCACTGTGCAACTCTCTGATGCATAACAAGTGATAGCAAAGACCATGGCCTGTACCAGACGCACCTTAGTCCAAAGAGATACCATTGCTCTTCAGTACTTTGGAGAGGTCCACATGGCAAAACATCTTCTAATTTCCAGGCTACTCGTGCCGAGAGTGTTGACTGTGGAGCCAAGCAAACTGAAGCTGTGAATAATCTCAATCTCGTCACCATCCGTCCTGATGCTGCCAATTGGCCCAGTGGTGAGAATCTTTGTCTTCTTGACATTGAGTCTCAATCCATATTGGAGGCTGAAGTCCTTGACCCTCTGTAGCAAGTGCTTCAGGTCCTCCTCAGTTTCAGCAAGCAGGGTTGTGTCATCTGCATAACGCAGATTGTTGATAAATTGTCCACCAATCTTGACCCCACATTTCTCCTCAGGAAGCTTCAGATATAAGCTATCAGATCAAAGGTGGGACAAAGGGAGATGAATATTGAAGGAAGTGGGTAGAAGTGGATGGGTATCTTGCCTGGTGGATGGCAGAGCAGGGAAATAAGTGGGTAAAGACAGTGTGCCAAGGAGAGGGACAACACTGAAAAAATGGTTAACTCCACAATAAAGGATATATCTTCCACTTTTTTGTAAAATGCTGGTCTGTCTGATACTTCTCTAAATCTGAACATTCAGATTAAGACAGACTAGAAAGAAGGATTGGCCATCCACTTCTGAAATAGCAGGCTTCTGAAAACCCTGTGTACAACAGAACACATGTAGATATCAGAAAGGGCGATTGAGGCTGAGCTTTCAGGTATGGAAATACAAAGGAAGAGGAACAGTTGTAAGCAGACTGTAGTGATTGGGACATGGAATGTGAGAACCATGAATGGAAGCAAATTACATATTGTTAAGGAAGAAATGGAACGCATAAATATTGACATACTAGGCATTGGGGAGATGATATGGACTGGCATGGGGCATTTTGAGTCGGATGATCATATGATATATTGCTCTGGAGATGAAAAGGTGAGGAAAAATGGAGTTGCTTTCATAGTTAAGGAAGCGATTGCTAGATCGATCTCGAAGTACAATATTGTGAGTGACAGGATAATATCCATACGCATACAAGGAAGGCCAGTGAATACCACTATCATTCAGATATATGCACCAACAACCAGAGCCAAGGAAGAGGAAATAGAAGATTTTTACCAACTTTTATAGTCGGAGATCAATTGAATATGCAATCAAGATGCATTGATAATAATGGGTGACTGGAATGCAAAAGTTGAGAATAGAGAAGAAGACTCAGTAGTTGGAAAACATGGACTCGGTGACAAAAATGGAGATGGAGAGAAGATGACTGAATTTTGCACGATAAATGGCTTATTCGCTGCAAATACATTTTTAAGAGACATAAACTCAGATTATATACATGGATTTCACCTGATGGTATGCATAGGAATCAGATTGATTACGTCTGTGAAAAGAACCGCTGGAGATGCTCAATATCAGCTGTGAAAACTAGGCCAGGAGCTGATTGTGGAACAGACCACCAACT